>NW_024581135.1:23468644-23604781 GCF_017639235.1 Corvus kubaryi
GGTGGAGCCTGCGCGCTCGCGCCGGGGGCGGGGCGGCCCGCGGCACCTGTGGCGGCGGCCGGGCCCTGAGGGGAGAGCGGCGGCGCCGGAGCCTCGCGGCTGAGGCGAGCGGGGCTGCGGGGGCCCTGCGCCAGCCCAGTGCGTCTGCTTGCCCCGGGCGAGCCCTGCGCCGGGCGGGCGCGGTTACCTCAGTGTTCCCCGGAGCCTCTGGGACTTCGCGTGCCACAGGCAGCACAGCCTCGTCCCATTGATTGAGAAACAATCCCCAAACACCCAGCTGGAACACCGCCGCATCTCCTGCTTTCCTTACTCCTTCAGGAAGGAGTAAAGGTTGTCAGAGTTTGCTTTGTTCCCTAAATTCACACAAACCTCGAGCGAGCCTCCCAGCCCCCTGGCTTTGCCAGCCCACCTGTGAGGGCTTCAAAACAATAGCCACTATTCTGCAGTTCTGTTTTGTAGAACGTAAAACCGTATCCTAAAGATAAACATTACACTAGAAAACGACGGGTTTTGTAAGTACGTAAGAGAAAATAATAATGGTAGAAACACCAAAATCTATGCAAACTTAAGTATAAGTATTTTTACAGCATTTTTATAATTTGAGTTAGCTTTTATACTTAAAACACTGCTCCTGGAGAATGTGATGCAAACATGGGGAATCCTGCAGCATTTATTTTGCTATTCTTCTCCAGGAAGGAAAACAAGAACATTTAACTTTAGAGAAAAACTTCCTGCTGAACTTTCAATTTCAGATTTTGGAGAAGACAGTGATACTTAATACTGTGAAGAATTGCATCATACCTTGTTTACAGTTTTATGTTCAGTAAGTTCTTTTAGCATTCAGGACAGGAAATTATGAAAGTTTGAATTAATCATCCCATAAAAACATGAATATAACCCTTCTTCTGGTGTTTTACCTACCACAAACTTCTTGCTCCGAAGAAATCTGAACTCTAAAGCATACCTAAGTGTTTTTGAAAGACTTGCTGGTCTCCTACAGAGAGAAAGAGAAGCTGAAAACAGGACACATACTTATTTTTCCCCCAGAAGTCCTGAGCTTGTCTGAATCTGTAGCAGCAGAATAGATGGCATGGCAGGACAAATCCACTACTGAGACTGGGAGTGTTGGACCAGTGGTAGAGGAATTTTGAGTGTATACAACTGCTTCAGCAACAAACAACACCACCACCAAAAATACACAGACAGGGTTTGGGATCAGTCAGACAATAAATTGATCAAACTAATTATCTTGAAAAGGCACATATGTGTATGACTGCACATTAGCATTAGAAAACATTTTCATATTTGATTATCTTTTGTCTATCTTTTAGCCCTTTTCAAGACAGACTTGCAGTAACCTAGCACAACAGTCTCCAAAACATATTCGGAAATCTCAAAATTGACTGGACAAAAACTCACCAATTTTGTCTTCATATCCAACTTTCAAGTCCTATTGTAAAGAACTAAGAATATTATATCCAGGCAGTATTATTTTACTTACATAAGCAACTGTTGTAGTTGCCACAGAGATGTTATTCAATCTCAAATAGAAAGGTGGTCTGCAAACGACCATGCACCATATTTGCTGTTAATATAGAAATGTGTAAGAACCCTGTGAATGCTATAGCATTCTTCAGAACAAGAACATTTCAGTGGCTCATGATAACAAAAAAACCCAAAACAACCAAACAAAAAAGATATTTCAGTGAGTTCTAACCATCAGCTTCCTACAGAGAGATGTAATGGCAGGTGATAATTGTATATGGTTTCGAACACTTGATGCGAAAGTATGTCTTGGGTCTGTCTTTGAAAGGGCTGTTCTCATCAGAAACAGCAACATTTAACCCACAGTTGTACACATCTTTATGATGCATTTCACAGTTGTCTTCCACTGTGTAACTCACCATTCTTGACTCCAGCTCCCTATCCAATCCTGTGGTCTAGAAGATTGTGTAAGTGTGAAAAGTTGGAAATTTAAAATGCCCTGTGATCTGTATTATCAAAGTGTCACATTTCATCTCTATTAAATGCTGAAAACACACTAGAAGTTATGAAATTACAGAATAGTTGTAGAATATCAAAACAACTTCAAAAGTGGTCTGAGCAACAGGAAGACCATTTAGCCAGGGAGACCTTAGAAGGAGATAACAGGTCTGTAAATTCAGAGGAACCTCATGGAAAGGAGAGGTTTTTGATGCATTTTGCTGGAAAGCTGCATAAATCAACATATAAAACCAGACAGAGGTGGGATCTTATCCTAAGTAAGAATATTCAGGGTATGAAGAAAACATGCTGAGTATGAATTAGAATTGCATTTTATCACTTCGGTTTTTTCAGAACTTTAAGTTTGGCTCTACCAAAACAAACTTAGATGGCTTTTCTAAAACATCTGTCACTGAACATAGGTTTAATGTGACACAAGTTTGTCACTGAAAAGAGTTAGATCCTTGCAGAATGGTGCATGCAAACAAACCTCTTAGGAATACCTACAACCCAACATCAATTCAGGATGTCCCAAGAGCTGGGAAATATTTTCTACAAAAGGGAACAGTAGTATTACATCTGGGTGACATTTGATATCACTTCATGAGGAGAGGTCACCACTGGGAAGCCTCAAGCAACCCTCACATTTGTGACTCACGCTGTAAGAGACATAGTGCCAGAAATGTAAGTAAATTTTTCTCTGTCCCCAGCAAACAAGGAAACTGCTGTGTTCTCCACACTAAGCTATTTTTTATATATATTAAAAGCCTCCCATTTATTTCGAGGAAGTCTTCCTCTATTTGACTGTTGTACCATTTTTGGGAATTAAGGTTCAATATTGTTTTACTGTAATCCATTTCAAAAATAAGCTGTCTCTAAGCAGCACAGGGCATCTGAGGTATGACTACAGACTTCTTGTTTGTTTGTGGCCTATGCAAAATATGAAAACAGTATCCTAATGCTCCAAATGTTGATTTGCCTTTCTGGTGATCCCATATGGCAAATAATGCGAGGAATAACAACAAGAATAAATACTCTCAAGGCACATTACACAAGTATCTGTCTGTGGAAATAAACCAAGTGTTTCCAGGACTACTTCTTAAATGGCTTCTCCAGTAGTAACCTATTAACTGTTAGCTTTGCTGAGAAGTGTTTCAGTAAAAGACACTTCAGAAATTGGGAGACCACATATAGACACAGAAACTACAGGTACAGTAATTTCAATTATTTCCCCTCCATTAAGAACCAATTTTTTTATAATGGGAGATGTTTCTAAGTGATTACCTCGACACATCTTCTTTCCCAGAGTAGCTGCCCCAGTCTCTAAAGTCATACTGGCTTTAAGTGAATATGGGCAACCTCTGTGTTTGCTTTGCACCCTACCTGTTCCAAGACAGTAATAGCCTTGTCACCATGTTCCTGAGAAGAAGAAACTTGAGAGGTGTTTGGTTTTGTGTTGTTGTTTTTTTTTTTTTTCCTGAAGATATCCACTTATTTCCGTGGTCTTCAAAATTAAGGCCTGACAAACAGAATTTTAATAAAACACAGCTAAAAATCTAACCACTAACTTTTATGCATGGAAAAAGTATGGTGAAGAAAGTCCCTCTGATGACTGAATGAAGATCTTCTGTGCCTGAATCCATGTTCCAGACCCTTACCAAGAGATTTTGGTATTTTCTCACAACTTTTCTTCAAAAGGCTTTGTTAGAGTTTTTCCCACTGGCATGCAATTCCTTGTTTATCACCTGTTCATTGAGGGATTTTGGTTTGTTTTTTACCATAAAGGAATTCTTTAGAGTTGTTTCTGGATCAAGTATTTTTTTAAGACTTTAGAAACTTCATTGATTCCCTTAATTTAAAATTCACATCTGTATGCATGTCTCGAGTTTTGGTTCCTCTAAGGAAATCTGACATTTTATAACCAGATATCTTACATGCTTGTACATTTTCCAGCTTCCCTGTTATTGCCTCTGGGGAAACAATCCCAGATTTAGCAGATCTCCATCTGCCTCCCCTGTATAAACAGACAAAGCAACTACTTAGCCAACCTGCTAGTCGCTAACCAATCTATCTTTATTTTTTAAAAAGGACAGTGATTTGGGGTTTTTGTTCTTTTTTTTACCTTGCATCTATATTTGATGGAGTTACTTGAGATGCTTTTTGAAATTTGCTATTAACTTTCACCGCTCTTTACTTTTGTCCATAGATTTCCAGTTTTCTGGGGTTTTTAAAGTGTTTAAGTGTCCCACTTGACTTCTAATGGATCAGTTATCCCTGGTTTTTAAACTTGTGTCTGCTAGCTATATTTAGAATGCTCAGTATCAGATGGGAAGGGTGCCTACAAATTATCTGCATTATTCCAAATTATTTGATAAGTTAGTTCATAAAGTATGCTCATATAAATATCTGCCAACCATTCAGTCTTACGTAACTATGCTATTTGTACTGTGTGACAGATCAGTTAATTCCCATGATAGCATTTCCATTTCCTGATTGCATGTTGAGAAAAATTACATGGATTTAGATTGTAAGCTGTTTGGCACAAGGAATTCTCTTTATTATCTACGTCATGCTCAGAGAACCATGTCTCTAAGTAGTGATTAAAGTTGTATGTGCACCTTCATCATAAACAACAAATAGATTAACCCAAAACACATATGAATCCTTCCTCACAAATTTGTTGTCATTTATATACTCACAGTTGTTTTCAAAGATATTTGTGAACATATGTTTGTTTCATACTAAGAAAAAACAACATTTAAAGTTGCAGTCAGCAATAAATATTTTGGATTTATGAAATTACTTTTGTCTGTACTCCATTACTTCCCCAGCTATGCTAAATGTTTTTATTTTTTGCAGGATGTTCTTGCTTTGAGAAACTGAAGCAGGAAAAAAAGTGATCTAAAGAAAAACATATGACATCTTTCCAAGCACTAGAAAAGCTGCTAAACCCTTCCTTTCAGTCACAATCTGTTCCAAGAATGAGAGCTCACTGGTACATCAATGTTATCCTGCCCCCTGAGAATATCAGTTTCACAGATAACATGGAGGACTATTTCTCTGTATAACTGGTTTACTGTGAATTCTGGAAACACTAGAGATTTTTTAATTTAGAGGATAAATAATTCAAACAACAGACAGGGGAAATCTTTGCGAAAGAGGGTAAGATTTTAAAAATTCTAATTCAGTTCAAGGAACAAGATAATTCCTAAACAGGAAAGAACAACTGTGTAAAGAAAGTACATCAGTAACATAGGACTTAAGAAGTTGAAAACTGGCAGGGAGAACATCTGAAAACCTCCTGGTAAAGTACCCAGGTAGGCTAGCCAGATGGCATGCTATTTGTTTTCACTACTTCATTTAACATAGAAACAAACTGTTCTTCAGCTCAAAACCAAAACCAATTAGAATATTTCCTTCCTTCAGTGTTCCTAAACCTGACTCCATTAAAATCACCAGGGGTTTCCAGATAAGAACTATGCAGTATCTCTTTAAAGTACAGGTGAAAGATCAGAGTCACCTCCTGAGTTCCCATCTGTTTTTAAAAATAATACTACCTGCACAGCATAGGAGATGAGGAACTGTGAGAAGGGTAGTATAAGGCATTTGAACTAATGCATTTGTGATTTTGGTGTCACCGAATAAAAAGCAAGGATGTTTATATATTGAACATTTTTGTATTTATATAAAAATGGTGCAACACACTACAATTCCAAGAAAATCTGATTTGAAAAGATCATTTTTTGGCTAAGGGCAGACTCTTCTCCCAGAGATTTGCCACTTCGAGGACAGACAAGAAGCCAAGCATATGCAGCATAATTTTGGCACTTTTCCCCTGATGAAAAACTATGAAATACAAAATCCAATATAACTGCTAGTGCTTTAGATCACATGGGAAACTAGTCATCTTCTATCTTGGGCTATGGATTGAAAAAGGTACCAAGGATAACCAGAATCTCTTATTCTTTGCATAGCCAAACCTTACCTTGTAAAAGTTAGTGTGGAGTAAAATAAAAAGGGTGGTGGTGCAAGGCACTTTACAACAGCCTCAAGACCTTCTCTGAACAATGAGAATCAAACAAAGCATTATAAAAATTGTAAGTACTTGAATTAATGCTATTCAGTATGAAATCTCAATGCATCATCCAGAATTATAAAATAAATAATAGCCTTTCTAATTAATCCCCAAGGGGAATTACCCTAGTGACAGCGAGAATAGGATTTAGCTCCAACTGCAGCTCTGTCTTAAATAAGACCAGTGCAAGTTTGGCAAGACAGGTGACACAAGCTGTCTACTTCACTGAGGTGGTACAGCATGCTGTAAACTAGTCTGAAAGCAGACAAATCTGTTAGGTGCTTTATGCTGGTATTGCAGCATATTTCAGTGTAGGAAGGCAGCACAAGAGCATTTACTTAAAAGGATAAATGTATACATGTCAGCTCTGCAGAAAAAGCTTGTACAACTATACCTGTGTTATTGGGCAGTGTGGGCCATACTATCAGTTCTGCAAATTTATAAGTATTTGACTACAGGTTTATTGGTTTGATTTTTTCCCTCCACCAGCAGAGAGACAGCATATAAAAACTTCCCTCTCCCTCTCATATGGAAACATTTCCTTTTCCATACTAAAACTTTTTTCCCCTATTTCTGTCAAAAGATAACTCAGAAAAAATATGGAACAAAATGTGAACCAACTTAAATAGTTACATCCATACAAAATCTGAACGGAAACCAGGTTAAGAATATTTAAAGGACAAGCTGCAGCTGTGCTTGCTTAATTTCAGCAGAGATGTGAGAAATTGCATCAATAGGGTGGATGCCTCTTGACACACTGGATGAGTCATATCAATCAGTCTACAGGCACAGTAATTGGACACCTTCTAGAGCAGGCTTGTGCCACAGGAACAGCACAGGAAGAGAAACAAACAGTACACAAGATTTAGATTATTCTGATTTCTTACTTTCAGTGGCGTTTTATGCCTGCATACATATATTCATTTGAGCTGCAGGAAGTTACTTCTGCTTAACTAGTAGGACTGATGGATATATTATGTGGATATACTGTTTTTAAAATACACATGGATTTCATGCATAGTGTTGAGACTGAGTTGTTCTACTGGTTAAAGAGTAATATTGTGATTACTGAATTGGCAGGTAAAGTAACTTTGGGAAACTTAAGTTCCTCAACTTAACTGCTTACTCATTTTAAAGATTAATTTTAATATGCAGCTCTGTGATATATATTTTATGTATTTAAAAGACCCAGCACAATGTATAATTAAATAGCTGCTTATTAAACATACAACTCCACAGCCTTACAAAATTACAGCCCTAGAATTACCATATTTGCCATTAAAACCCACAACAATTTTAAAATATTTATTCTTTCCTTAGATTGTATGGATGGATACCGTACATTAAGATTTTAGGAGAAGAATAATAGAAATTATATCAAAACTTTATTTCTACATCTTATTTTCTTAGGGTTTATAACTCAACTGAAAAAAGTTGGTTTTTTTCCCCAGCACATTTTCATTCATTCATTTACTCGCCATTCTGTCAAAAAAAAGACAGCAATAGATAGAGCTTAATTATACACTAAACAGATCAAAAGCTGCCTCCATATGATTACACAGTCCCAGAAAAAGAACAGCCACTAAAATAGTATCCTGCAAACAAAATTGCATCTGGTGTAACCACAGAGAAGCAAATCAAACCTCATGTGCAATGTAAAAACTGCACTGCCATAAGATCTGCCTTCTCCCTCTGAGGAGGTTTAGCATGTACAGAAAAAGAGTAGCTTCAGCACTGTCAAAAGAAAGAGCAGAACAGGAAGCTCTCAGATCTCAGAAGAGAATTGCTTAGGCTACAGTTGCAAAAACAATCTGCACCTAGTCTTATACCGGTGGGTTTGTTACCACACCAAGCTCCTCAGAGAGCAGCAGCTTCTTGGGAGCAGAGGGAAGGTGGGCTCTGTGAAACCTTTCCCATGGCTGTGGGAGATGGGGCTGAGCCACCCTTGTGGGCAGGATCTCTGCAGGGCAAGCAGGCCTGAGGCGCTGCTTTCTAACAGTGCCAGGCTCTGTGCTTCCTCAGCACTAGTGACAAATACAGCGGGAGGTCTCTACTTCATGAAGCCTCTGTTGGCTGTGGAACCCCTTTGTCTCATGGGAGAGACACTGACAGGCTGTAAGGAAACACAGCAGCAGTCCCACAGACAACAGTACGGCAGAGGGATCTCTGGGGGCTGTTCAAGGTCTAGTACAGGTTTTGGGGGATGTGCAGATTTTACTGCCTGTGCCAGGAGGGGGAAGGAAATTCCCTCTGAGCTCCTACCATGTCCATTTGATGGAAGCTCCAAGGGGAACACTAATGAATACACTGCACTCCACACAGATAAGAAAATGCTTCAGTGTGAGAAAATGCTTCAGTGTGCAGATGCACATTTATCTACACAACAACAAATGCATTTTATATATTAGGGAGGTTTTATCAAAGTTGGTCTGCTCTGTAATTATGTTGAGAAATGGATTGGATGGAATTTGAATGACTTAAGGTAATGAGCTATTAACCTACAGGATCTTTTACCAAATGATTCGTGTGCATTCAATCTTTCCCTCTTCCCTCCAACTTCATTGTAAAGGTGAAATGAAAGACTAAGTTGACCAGGACATCAGCAGTCATGGCTACAGCAGCATTCAGCAGAAATGAAAAACAACCTTCCTTATACTAAACTATGCAGGTATATTAAAACAGTAGGATTTTAGAATTTTTTTCACATTTGCACAGCATGGGCAAATAGGAAAGAATCAAGACAATGGGTAGTCTCACTTTTTTAGAACAAGAAATCCCTGCTGGAAAGAACCACAGAAACACATGAATTAATTCTGGGATCAGAATGAGAGGAAGACTAAGTGATGCACTGCTCAGATCTACACCTACACAAAGTCCCTATCTCTCACAGTTTTTAGCTCATTAGGGACAAATTTTCATATTTTTTTCCAGTAGACACACAGGAAATCACCTCTTTTGAAAATATGTGGGAATCTGGCAACTGCATGGCAGACAGGTTGTTGTGTCTCCACAAAGGAAATGATGTATGACAAGGCAGTCTCCTCTGCCAGTCATCATCCTGCAAAACCGTACAACCTCCACCAATTCCCTTTGGAGCTTAAAGCCTTCAAGAGAGCAACTGTAATGGGGAGATGGGCACCCCCTAAGAACCTGCATTCATTCTTTCTTTGCAGTAGAATGAGGGACTCTAAATGGGCAAGAAAAACCCCAGTTTTCACAAGACCTTTCTGCAGCTTTGTCACTCGCTGCTTTCAATTCTGTGTGGAGAAGGGAGCGAGGGCTCTGCAGAACCGATTGGGAAGACGAAGCCAACCCTGGCTGTCCAGCTCTAAGCTCCTCTGGCAGAGAGTGTGTGCTCGAAAAATGTGTGTGTAACCCAAAGAGAGCATGTTCTATGCAGTGCTGTCTCCAATAAGGAGGTCTGTAGCCCAGGAAATTGTTTCCTGTGCCTCTATTGAGCTTGTGTCAGCCTCCCGGGATCCCGGCATGCTCTCCTCAGGGTTGCACCAGGTGGGAGCTGAGGAGGACGCTCAGCTCCAGCATCAGGCTCTTTCTGGGGCATCGCCCTCCTTCCCAGCAGCTTCCCTCGGCTGCAGGCCGGGCCCCTGGTCCTGCCACTGCTTCCATCGGGCCGGAGGGCATGGGAGGGGCAGAGAGCAGGCAAAGGAGACGTGGCGGGCTGTCCTCTGCCTTGCCCTCAAGCCTTTGTGCATGTGACATTCTCCCTGTGCTGTGTGCCAGGCACTGCATCTTGGCGTCCAGCCTAACAAATGGATTAATAAATCCACAGGGAGTGATGCCGTCTTCACACTTCCTCCTGCTTTTGTCACCTGCTGTAGCAAGTCGGGGACACAGCAGCTCTATAATGTCTACTTGTGATTGAACTAAGCAGTTCAAGAGATTAAGATAGTTTTCAATGAGTAAAATATTTTATTTCACTGGGTTTTTTTGGTCCTTGGCATGAAACAAATTAAACTCAAGCTGTTCCTCAAGTAATTTCAAATGAAGCTGCTCAACCACCTGGACTCACAACATTTTTCACACCCAGTCTCTTTATCTTACTCATTTCCTCTCCCTTTAAGTACATTTTTAAAATGTATTTGAACTAAAGTCATTGAATTATCCTCTTGGAAAGATTTTCATCTTTTCTTCAGCAATTTAATCCTTTAATTCAAATAGTCAGTTGTATATCAAAGGTCTTAAGGGAAATGATTAACCTAATTTTTAGATATGTGATAGATATTCAGTAAAAAGTAAAAGTATTAACTTAAAGGCAATTAAAATTATAGGAACCTACTTGGAATAATCTGATTTGTCTGGACTTTCAAAAAGCTTCTAATAAGTCCTGCACAAGAGGCTATTAAAAAAGCAGCCAGTTGCGAGGTAAGAGATCAGTTATTTGAGACATGGTGCTAGACAGCTTACACAGACGTGGTCAATATTCTGTGTGGCAAAAGGTTAACAGTGAAACAGTCCCAAACCCATGTTCCAGCACTGTGTAGTGCAGCCAGCTGTCACTCGGCTTACTTGAAACAAAAGTGAACAGAAAACTGAAGAACTGGAATTAATTGAAAGTACAAAACATTGACAGCTGAAAGTCTTTGTTGACAAGAACAGTAATGGGCATTAGAAGAAATCTTGTGAATTATTCATGCATGTTTGGTATACTAGTTGTGGAAGAAAGACCAGAGCATCACTGTAGACAGCTCAGTGGCTGTCAAGAAGCAAACATACAGACTGTTCCAAAGCATAAGGAAAAGCAAAAAACAATGCAACAAACACAAAACAAAACAAAAATACAATGACATTTTGAAAATTAGTGGTATGGTCCCATCAAGAGGGATGCTGTCTTTGATGGCCCCAGAGAACGGCTTAAAATCACAGGGAACAGTGTGAGAGAGAAAGGAGAGGCAATAAATATGATTATAGGCTGCGAAGGCTTTTCTTCTGAAGTGAAATTCTAAAGAAGTGTTTGCAGAAGAGATGAATAGAAAAGCACTTAGTCCTGAACACGGGCAATAATGAATATTATATGGAAGAGAAAATGAGCACTTCTATCTTTTAACAGGAGAAACATTCAATGAAAATGAAAACAATACATTTAAAACATATTACAGCCTTTTTTCTTTTTGACAATTCCACAAGAATAGTCTACAAGATTTGTGGAATCTTCTTCTGAAACACTGATTGATAAGGAACTAAATATTTCACATGTAATTCAGAACAGGCCAAAAGCTTCTTAAGAAAGTAAGAGGGGCCCTCCTCCCCCTTTAAATTAGTATTATAAAAAGATATTATAATGGTCTTCCATGAGAAAGAAGAGGCTGGACTTACTAGGAACAAGGAATAAGACTAAGTTAAAGCCAACAGTAGGGTTAAAGTGCAAATTAGAGCTGTCATTCAAAATGAGAATTTCACAGACTGATGACAACTGCCATGCAACTAACCTTGAAGCTCACTCTCCCTTGACTAATGCTTGATGTACAGATCATAAAAACAATGAGTCTTCATGCTTCTTTATAAACTACAGTGAAACTGCAATTAAGGAAATAAAGCCTTCCTATAAATACTGTGAAACAAAGAAAGTTTTTGATTATATATGCAACCAAAATGAGGCAGACCTCAAGCCTTGGGTAGAAATCCTATGCACTAAATCCAGCCTTGCTCTTTACCACAGTGGTAATCAGAGGCACACAGATCACAGGATGCTCCACCCATCTTCCTGGCATCCCGAGGCAGAGCCTCATCTTGGCATGCAGTGTTCTAGTGAAGCTTCTGCTTCACTTACTCCTGCAAAGGAAAGTAGAATTGTGTGTAGAAAACCTCAGAATGTGACACCAAAATACACACCAGCAATGCTGTTTTCTGTAATCCCACCTTTTGAAGTGCCTGTCACGAGGTACCATCAAAACCCAGACATTTTTCCTCTTTGGTGGCATTATATTACACCATGTATCAGCCGAGAACCTTAGTTAATTTACCACACACCGTTTTTTCTCCCAGCCACATTTCACATCATCAAGATGATGAAAATTTTATACTGTTAACAGGGTATAGAGGAAAAATAGTGCTTGTGAGCTATTCAGATAGCATGGTGATAAAGCTCATTACAGAGTAAAAATAGCTGAAATGTATTCCAATGAACTATATTAATTCACAAATACAACTAATTTTAAACCCTTGCATAACAAGAGAATGAAAATAGAAGACTGCATGCAAGTGTGTGTGCTTATACACATGTGGAAAACTGAAATACATTTCTCCAGCACATCGGCACCCCTGTAAATAGCTAAAAATGAAGTGGGAGGAAAGAATTTCTTTGCAAAATAAAACAAACAAACCAACTCTGCATGCATTAACTTAGCCTGAGGTTCCTTCCACGAAGGGTATGTCCTTCCCTGGCATGGCCGTAGCAAGGAGCCCATCCTCACAGTTTTCTCCTCACAGCCACAATCACAAAATGCACACAATCTGCAGAAAATGATGGGCTGCAAAGCACTTGTGGATGACAACTCAAAGAATTCACAGTTCAAACAAGTACAGTGATCAAAACAGCCTGATGCACCGTCTCTCTTCTACAAAGAAGCATAACGGGGTTTTTTTCTGTACAGAGAAGAGAGGACAGGAAGGAACACAGTTGCAAAGGGATTTTTTCTTTCCAAATGTGTATTTTCAGTTTCTCATTTCAATCACTGATCAAGTAAGTCACTTGGCTCCAATTTTTTCTTAAGCACTTTTGTGTCCCATTTCTGGTGACTCATAATGAAGTGTACGGCAGAAGAAGGGACCTTGTGAATCTAATCAAAGAGACAGAGCCTACGAACAGACATCCAACCTCACGGCCTGAACAAAGGAAGCATATTCATTAAAAGTGAGCATTCCATTCCAGGTAGTCATCACTTAAGTCTTCCTTCCTCATGGGAGGCCACAAAGGCTGTCTGCACCCCCAGCATAATACGATCTAATACACCAACTTTTCAATTGCCTATTTGAACCCACAAATTAACACAGCTTTCTGTCCACCATAAACATCCCCTGAAACTGAAGTCTGTGAACACAGGTTAAGACAGGACCACGAGAAGGCCACCTGAACCCTATCAGTTACTTAGGCCTGCTTCTCAAGGTGTATATACAGACACCAGAACAGGGGAATGAAATGCCATTTTTAACAGGGAACAGAAAGACATGACCATCTTTTCTTTTAGGAGGGGCACTTGGGAGATGGGGAGGACAGTTTAAAAGAGATGTGTTGGCATGCAATTCTGTGAAGAAGTGTGTTTAAAGCTCTGAGCACTCAGGGGTGGTGGTGTGAGAGGGAGGAAGGCATTCTCACTAGGACTGAAAGAGCAAAATAGATTGTTGTCAGCCACCTGTCAGTGGAATCTTTCTTCCATCAACACTGCTGGACTACACTATTTTTTCCAGAGGAACTTCCAAGTTGACTATTTGAGCACTTCTCATTGTGTCTCTAATCTATCAAATGAAAAACTGGGACACCTCACAATTTCCCACAAAGACATTCACTTATAACTGAAAACCAGGAAGAAGATGAAGGAGGAAAGGAGGAAAAGTATTTGCAAAAGCTAGCTTTGGTGTAATGAAGTTATTCCCTCTGGGCTCCCTCTTTAGCCAAGAGAGGCTCTTTCACTTTTTTCTATGCTGAGGGTTCTCTTTGCTTACACCCCCTAAAGCAGCCATGGCAGATGAGACACGGGGCTCCAGCAGCCATTGTGAACCCTCAGTGTGCAGCAACAGCTGACAAGACCTCCTGCTTATCTTGTTTGAAACATTAGTAGAGCAACAATCACCAAAATGCACAGCAGCGTAACACACCCACTCATGCAGAGCTGGGGGAAAGGCAGGGCACAGTAAGATGCATCTCTCTTGTAACAGCCCTGCCCAGGTGGAAGTGATGGATAAACCGGCTGAGCAGTGCACACCTCTCTCCACGAACATCTGCATGAGCCCTTATGGCCAAAAGGCTGAAATACCAACTCTTGGCATTCCCTGCAGGCACACAGAGGACTATGGGATACAATTCTCTGCTGCATGTTGACCCCTCTACTTTTTCTGCAGTAACTTAATACCACTGTGGCTCCTCTGAGGGCACATTGGCAGACACAAGACCTCTAAATTCAGAAACCTGTAAAACTCTACTGATACTTCTTCCTAACAAAGGCAGTGCAAAAAGAAGGCAATCGGAAAGAAATGGCAACAAATGCAAGACTGATTAACCTTATGAAATTCGCAATTGTCCTGTAATTCATTATTCTGCAGCAAGAAGGCAAGCAGTGTGCTGCACGCTTGTTCTTTACTGTAGGTGCGAACACACGCTGTTCCTTCAGCCAAGTTATCCTTTAAAGATTTTTTTTTTGCTACATTGTGCAAGTGCTATATAGTAAATTTTTGATGTATTTGTGGCCTTATACTTTTCTAAATGGCTAACACTGCATGTGATGAAGAATGAAGTTCAAAAGGGCCAGGGAAAAAATGAAAAAACTCTTAAGTACAGCAGGAGAAAATGAAGAAAAGCCTAATGAGAGTAAGAGTACTGAGCAAAACAAATACAGACAACACAGTAGCAGCATCCATGACTACATCAAATATCTTACTCCTCTCCCTTTTAAATCAATGAATATTTCTCCAATTAGCTTAAGTATTACTCCAGAGCAAAACAAGGTGCTGAAAATTTCCAGTCTTTATGGGATGGAGTGAGCTTATTCATGGGGTCTTGGAAAAACAAGGAATCTTCTTCAAGTTATACCAAATTCTAGGTAAGGTAGTAACAAAGGAATTCTTACGCAGCTTTTTATGCTACAAAAAACCCAGAATGTGAAATTTCACAAGAGATTTCACAGCTGTGGCTGAGGCACAAAGTGCCTCCAAAAGCAATAGGTAAGCCATTGAAAAAAAGCAAAGGGACTGCCAATTTTCAAGGGAGAATGATTTGGTTAAGAACGATTTGGTTAACGTTTTGGTTAAGTAATTAAGGAGCAATACCAGTCACCAAGTGAAAACAATTAGCACTGCAGCCACACACTCGTGCCACCAGCCCCTGCAAGAACAGCTCTGACCTCACTCCTTACCTGTCACAGGCACTCTGACACTGGAAACAAATTATCTCACGGAGCTTTGCATCCTCTTACACATCCTTGCTCTTTCCCTCACCATCTTGAGGAATGTTGCACCTTATTTTCTCCCTCAGGAAAGATTCTGGTGCCCCCTTTATTTCACAAAATAATGGGAAAAAATACTCAAAATGGACATAGCTTTAACAGTCAAAACGTGGCAGTTAACTTTCTTAATGGCCTTGTCTGTTTGATGGGCTAACAAACCATTTTCTCCAACAATACTAAGGTTTGAAGCTGCACCCTCTCCCCTTTTTTTTGAAGTTAAAAGAAAATGCTTGATGACATTCATGGGTAGACAAGAAAAGAAAATCCCTAACTAGTCTCAGCCAAATTACAGACTTGAGGAAAACCTAAAAAAAAGCAAAAAATATCTGAACTGACCTACAGTTTTCCCAGTTTATAAAGGTTGTATTTTGCTCCTGCCTCTTTTAACCTACAATTCATTTTTTGTGTAGTTTTAATAAAAATACCCCCTTATAGTCTGCATTTCAATTTCACCATTTATTTTTCTTTCAAAAGTTAAGAAGAGTTATGTTACTGGAGCCTCAAGTAAATTAGAGGACACCATGCTCCTAGGTTAAAATAATGTACCATCGACATCTAGTTAGTACTACCAGTAATATTCAAAACTGAATTTGATTTTCAGTATGGACGTGATCGGACTATAAAAGTCGTTTAACGTAACACAAGCAGAAAAACATTTTTGTAGTCAGGCTCCCATTCCTATGCAGAACTGACCTATCTCTCTACAATCTGAAGACTGAAATGTTGCTTAAACAGCAACTAAAACTGTTTTAGAAAGCATCATCTGTTAAAGACAATTTTAATGTAAACAGAAAGTTTTTGTCTCAGAATTTATCTGCTTTCATACTGTTGTATTTTGATGATTTATGTAACAATGTGGCCCAAACAGTGGTAATCTTTTTTTCCCCCCCAAGAAACACATTTTAGACTTGAGTACATGAACAGCCATGCTTGAAGACCTTGCTCCAAATAGTTACAGAGCAGAATCACAGTTCTTACCAATACCACAAATGCTTCAGTCAAGATTTATTTCTACACCAACATGAATTTACTGGGTGCGTCAGCAGCTCATCTCCCTAACACCTCACACCACCACTGTGAGGAAATTCAGGAACTCAGCCAGGCACTCCTAGCAGAAGGGATGCAGCCTCTCTTGCCTGTATCTATGGACGTGGATATTAGAACCACATTCAAAAGTTAAATTTTAAGCATGCAATATGAGAGCAGGTCATCACAAATTCCTTCCCACAAATCTCTGGTTCGCAGCTGAGTCTGGAAGATTCCTTTATCAGTCAGCCCCCAAACCAAGGCCAAGGTGTTTCAACCTTGGTTTTAATTATCAAGGATTAACAACTGAACAAAATGAAGAAAATCACAGGACCTCCACTTCTTGAAGTCTTTCAGTCAAAATTGCTGTTCAAACCACAACCTAGAGCTCCAGTATTAATTACAGACAAGATGCACGAGTCACTCCTTCACTGTGCAGGGTCTACAATCAGCTGTTACTGCAGAGGAAAGCAAGCCCAGATCACCCAGTGTCACTCAGCTCTACAGCAACCGAGAACTGACCACCCCCAAAACTCTTATGGCACTGTGCATCTCCTGCAATACCCTCATTTTGAATACTACAGATTATTTTGACTTCTTTCCCTTGTAAAAAATACAGTAAAATAAATAAATAAAGAGCAGGAGGACAAGCCTAGAGAGCAGACCTGCATAAGGTGAGCTTGCAGGTGAATTTTAACTTCTAGAAAAGAAATGGCAAATATACAGGCTTAGGTCTATAAAATCACACACAAGATGGCAAGGAAAACACATCACTAAGTAGGAAATTAAAGTGATCAGGCAGAGACTATAAAAGAAACATGCTTTTACAGGTACTCTATAGTAAGACTGCTGGCACAGGATGCTGTAGAATACATGTTACATGTTTTCACATGTACTGTTTTAATGTATTTCCATTTATTAAAGATGCCATTATCAGACTTTCTAACTTGACCAGAAAATCTCAAACGTTATGAGTTAATAAAATATATGCTACTAAACCCATAACATATTAAGGGAAGTATTACTCTAGATAAATTAAATAAGCTTGTACAATTAAACCATTATGAAGTATAGATTATTTTCAATAATGTGCATAGAGAGCTATCAAAGAAAATTCAAGAATACCAAAGCATAAGAATTAGCAGAATTCTTTTTAGAATACATTCTTTCAAATTAAGTTTTTGTGGATTTAACACACTGCCAAAATGCACACATCATTTTGAAAATGAGACGTGTGTTGGGCAAAAATCCAACAGTTTAAACATATACCACATGATGCCACCAAAGTATTTTTAGCTGTGTGCCTTAACAAGATAGAAATCTTTTTTCTGAAATATGAATTTATTTTCTATGAAAATGTTTTTGACTGAAAACATTTTATTACATGAAAGGTTGCAGAAATAAATTCTGTCAAATACAGGAAAAGAAATAAAATAGACATTTTTCTTAGAAAAATGCTGAGACAAGATTTAGGCAAAACTGATCTACTTCCTTAGGAATGGTTCTACTTTCTGTTATAAAACAGCTCAACTGTATTTCCTATGCTTTATACAAGAAATAGGATTTACACATGAAATGTAGAAGTTCTCTTTTGTCCAGCAATTGTGTTCATTTCACAAATGAAAAAGAAATGCTGTAACAGCATCAGTAACTGCATCATCTGTGTAATCACCTCTTTCCTACTGACCATGTCCCCACACTATTTGCTATTTCAACCCTGAAGACTTGGCAAATTTTTCTGTAACTTACCATTGAGAACTAATCTTAACCAATGATTTTAATTCATTTCTCATTAAATCAAGATTGAGTGGTTCCCCATGACTCCAGATTGAACAATTTTATATTGTAAACTGCTGCAGCAACTGAAGGGTGGTTTTTTGAACTCTGCTTCAATAAAGTTGAGCACTTCAAAACACCTAAAAAGATTTGAAACATCTCCTGTTTTGCTTTCTAGTATTTTATACACTGGAAAAGATGTTCCTTAAATGTTTCTGTTGTAGGGATAGAGTTGAAGACTATGACTCGGAAATCAAAGTCACAACTGAAAAAATAAAAACTCAAACCAACCTTTTTTCCAAAAAGATCACAAGTGTAACTAGCTCAGGATGTCACAATATTAAAAAACATTGTGAAAAGTAGCAGAACAAGCTGACACACTTTCATATGTGACATTTAAAACAGCAACATTGTGTTTTCAATTTTTAACTCCTGAAGAAAAAAAAAAAAACAACTGACTATTTCCTGAAGATTTTGGTCAAACAGCTTTCATGTTTGCATGGTTGAAAGAACGTGCAGCTATAGAATGCTTATCTGAAAATTGTATAGTTTTCTCATGTAACATTCACACTGTAATCTGAAATTTGTACATTATCACCCCAGACTCAGCATCTGGCTTTCAATTAACAGGCAAAGTTAATAACCAACGTTTTTTAGATTGCAAAATTACAATGACAAGTACTTGAAACCAAGTGACAAAACACCCATTTTGCTGGTATCTTACTGTTTTATTCACAAAATAAAGAGCTTTGTCTTTCCAAACAAAGAACATAACAGAAAGACTCAATGATACAGTTATAAAAAAGTGGTACTGAAAATTTGAAAAAGTCTGGTAAAATTTACAAATGCAAGCTTATCACTTTGTACAAAATCTTTTTTTTAAAGAAACTTCAGTAATAGATTTTAAAAAACAGTTTGAACAGCTCAGAAATGCACCTTGATTGCAAACGGCGGCTGGGCTCTATTTCCGCCTGTGCGGGGAACTCTCCCTGCGCCTGTCGTCGTTCCTCCGGGACTCCCTGTGCTGCTCGGGGTAGCGGCTGGGCCTGTCCCGGTGCTTCTCCGAACCGTTGCGGGAGCGCTCTGCCTGCTCCTCCTCCCTCGGACTGCAATGGCCACGGTCCCTCTCCCGGGATTTCGATCTCTCTCTTTTCCTACTACGATGTCCATCGTCTTTGCTCCAGTGTCTGTAATTTTCATCATCGGACACAGAAGCTCTTCTTTCTGCTTTCTTCAGTTTCGAACTACTGTGTTTATTTTCTGGATCCTTACTTCTTTCACGGTTCCTATCCTTCCCACTGTGGTAACCATCTCTGCCGTTGGACTCATCTCTGTGATGGTATTTTGATACGTCACCTCTCCTGTGTGATTCTCTTAAATGTCGGTGATTTCTTTCTGGTTTGCTCTCAGTATCACTTCTTTCCTCTTGATGTCTCCTTCCCATTTTCTTCTCAAGCGATTTCCTTCTCCTTTCTTGTTTTTTCCTGGAAACTTTATCAGATTCTTTATTTTTCTTTTGTGTTCTCCTTCTTTTGGCTTTAGAAACATCTGAAATTATAACACATTATGGAACTAAGGTTGCATTTTAATTCAGTATGTTAAACTTATTAAACTACAGAAAGAGTTCTAGAGAGCGTTTTTTGTCAGAAAATGTTTGTGTACCTATATCTGGACAAAGGTTCCAAGATAATGAACTCCTGATTTTTATTCTTCTGCTATCTGCAAGTGATGCCTGTCTTTTGAAAACCTCTACCTGTTGTCACCCTCCTGCTGAGTTGTGCCCAAGGACCAAGCATAGGCTATAAAAGTCTTGCATCAAAGCACGCTCACAAATAATCTTTTTTTTAGGAAGATGACCTTTCCCAGACTATCTAGTCTCAAAATCATTTACTTTTCCTGGAAAAGCTTACCAGTCAATGGAGATGAAAAACAACAGGTGAGGAAAAATCTCCAATACTATCCCATGAAGAAAGAAAGGTAGGATGAAATAGCTTGACATCATGGTATTGCAGCAATGTAACAACGGCCTTCAGGCTCATTTTTCAGGAGAAATAGTGACAGCTTTGTCAACAAGATTAAAACTAACTTCTGTATTTCTAAATACACAGTAGTTTCGTCTCAGTGGAACAGGCCTTAACCTTCTTGTTTGCCCTTTATCAGGGACCTTTAGATCCCACTTGACAGTATTTGGCACTAACAGCAATTTACAATAACCATTAATTCACCTTATTGTATGAACTATAGAATCACATCAGCTGCTTCTCATCACCTTTGAAAATATCACAGCCATAAACTGATTTATCAGTACATGCATTATATGAATTGTCTAGTCTCGTGTCTGAACTAAGGCTTGCTGACATTTTGTTAAAATGCAATGATGGATCAATTCAGACACATTTTAATGCATTAAGTTTTTTAAGCAGTGTTTTCCATACTATTTTACATTCACCAGTATGCAGGAAAAGACTTGAGAAAGCAAACAGAAAAGAACCAGCTGCTTTGATGGCAGCTAAATTTTATCCCCTGCTGGACCTGTTTCGGTTAGAACTTCCTCTCCAGGGCAGTGCTGAGCTGAGCAAGCTGATGAAGGAAGTTCCAAGCATTAACAGGCAGTACAACAGTAATCCCTAACTTAGTTCAATTTCTAATCAGCAGCTTTTCTGTTTTTCTTTTATACACTGCACCATTAAAACAGTGAAATACTGCAGCACGTTCCTCTGAAAAACCTTTCAGCTCTTCCAAGTTATTTTATAGATTCAACAAACTGCAAACACGGGATGACTTTGGAGTTATAACCAGTAATGGAACCTCAATTAAGTTTACTATTAAAGAATACTGCTATCTCCAACTAGTGTTTTGACTGCTGTAGTAAGGTACACAAGAAACTGAAAAGTGAAACTAGGCTGCAAAGGTATCAAGATGCAAATTTTAATGAATGTGTTCCTCAATGCAGAAAAGGCAAGCAGTAAAAGAGAAGGTCCTAAACTTTGAAAAAACCCTGTGTTTCTACTTGCAGCCTGCACACTTGGTTTGTCACTAAGGACTGACCCCTCTGGTTCCTATCAAGCAGCTCAGCAGATCTGCAGCTGTCCCTGCAGGACCATCTGGCTCTGCACTGGACCCAGTGCCTCCTCTGACCCTGTTTGCCTGTGCCCTCTCTCATGCTGTTGTCACTAATGCTGTTAGCCATGACACACAGCTCCCACCTTGCCACGAGATTGTGCTGGAGACCAGAACTGCATTTCCAAAGCAGGAGCAGTTCACAATGCTTTTATTAATACTTTTCATTTCAAAGACATATAATAAATCAAATAAACTTTGAATCAGCAAACTTCCATACTACAGGAAGTCATGCTATGCTATCATCTGCTCCTGCTATATATATATTGGGGCAGACTGCACACACTAACTCATAATAGCAATTACTTTAAAGACTAAGCAATGTTTATGACAGTTCATGTCAAATAGAAGGTTCTACATCAGCACAACAGTATAAGATATTAAACACTAATTATAATGCATAAAAATACAAAATAAGTCATCAGCAAAAGCTAATTCTTCCTTGGAAATTTTTCTACAGACCAGAACCTTCACTGTATCACCACACAAGCCCTTCCTGAAGCAGAGAAATTAGAAATAGGAACTCAGATGGAGAACAATATTTAAACACATTGCTAGAACTGAAGAACTGATTTCTGACTCATGAAGAACAACGTATTTCCAGGGAAAGACACAAGGAGTATCAAGCTCACTCTAAGCCAAGAAAAGAGTTGTAGACGTGAGTCTCTATGGTTCACCAGTAAACACAGAGATAATAATTGAGAATGACTCTAATCCCCCGATCCTCCAAAAAATTGAAGTCATAATAGTGTGCAACAGATAGCAACTGTGTAAAAAAAGTAATCTTCAAACCAATGTTTCTCAGATATTTAAGTTTTCAAAAATGGAACTCAGTTTTTCTAAATTCAAAAATAAATTTCCATGAGCAAAAAAAAAAATTAAAAAATTGATTAGTTTTTAAAACAGAGAAATTACCACTGTCTATAGCCAGATTTTCCTCAAAACAAGTATTACAGAAACAGTAATAAATATATCTAGAAGAATAAATAAAAGAGAAGCAAATAATTGTACTGCTGGTGTTTAAATACCTGAGTCACTGCTGCTGTCACTGCTAGATGAGGAGTCACTGCTGCTGGATGACTCTGAGCTACTACTGCTGCTGTCAGAATCAGAATCTGAGGAAGAGTCTGTGTCTGAAGAGGAAGAGGAATCTGATGACTCAACATTTTGCTTCTGTGTCATAATCAACTTCGGTGCATTTTTAAGATGTTCTCGTAATTCATCCCTAATAAGCAAAAAAAAAAAAAAAAAGAAATTTGTTCTTCAGTTTTATTTTTTTGTTCACAGGGAGAAGGAAGATGAGGAAATATCAAATCAGAAAAGTGTTCCTCACGTTAGTCCTCCAAGGCCAATAGAAGTGAAGAAATTGATGGCAAAGCGAGTGTTTCTTGGGTTATCCCGAGGCAATAATCCCTCAAAATAAGGCTGCAGCGTCCTGATGGAAACAAACGTCTAAATTAAACACCATGCCAGCTCAGCACTCTCACTGACAAAGAAACTGAAAAAGAAACCGTATGGATCTCCACAGGAAAACAAAAGTTCTCTCTTCATGCATTTTTCAATACTTTCATTGTTCGTACCTGTGATGCATCTAATCAAATGCTATTTAAAAACTTGCTCTTTTAAGAAAGCATAAAAACATGGAGAGCTGCATACATACTGACAGATAATGACAACAGAAACTCCAGCTTTGTGAAGCCCTGAAGTGACTAGTGAAACTGCAGTAGCCTGGGATAGCAAAGGATAGCCGGTGCTGACCAAGTTCAATGATGTAGGGATCCATGATGAAATCCCATCACAGAGGGCCTTAGGGATAGTTTCATATTTAAGTTTACAGGAACTAAAGCATCTACCAGATTCTTTATCATACACAGAAGAAATCCCAACTTAGAGGAAAAAGCTCAAGCAACTGCGAGTAACGTTGCCAGAATGCAATGCGTTAAATCCCATACAGATTTAAAAGAACGTTATTTATACTACATTTAAGGATTAGTAACCAGTCCTAGAGAAACTGTTACTAATAGTTGTGTGCTTTTTCTACAGTTTTGTCAGAAAGACAAGCCCCAGTAACACCTATTATGCGGCTACATAGCTGACAATATATTAAAATAAACTCACACTTGGAAAATTCTCAGTGTAGCCGAGTGTCACTGGGGGGTGGAGGGGGAACAGATACATCTTGCAAAGAGTCATGCACGTACTTGAACCCAAAATTACAGCAACGCACTCAGCTTCAAAAGTGACTCTTTACAATGACTAAATCTATACATGAACTTATTCTTGAAGTACTGCAGCTACAGAAGGGCAGTCTTACTTGAACTTGAACACAGAGTTCTTATCTGTATGTTTTCAGATAAAGAATCTAATTAAATTTACAGTTTTGAAAATAAAATTTGAACTTACTCATCTTTTAATCTTGCATTTAAATTAGGAAGTCCCATATATTCACTGAGTTCCTGAAAGAATATTTTGACAAAAATTCTACTGGAGGATGTGGTAGTTTCTTCACTCAGTATTATACATTCAAGGACCTGAAGATATTCAGAAAAACATAAAGCCTTAAGTTTAAACATACATTCTTTTCTTTATCTTAAAAACTTTGGTCCTCCTGAAATAACTAATAGAGACTTATTCTTTTCCCCAAGGTTCATAAATTCTAGTCAAGACAGTCTTTCTCAAAAATTCTTTTCTACCACATGGGAGCAGCTGCTGATCATATTTATGCTAGCAATTTTTTAAGGATTTTTTTTATCTAGGAAAGCTCCACAAGACAAAATCAGGTGTGTGAACTTCTGGCAAATTAAGAGATTTGGGACTTAAATACCAAAGAGGTAAAATATTTGGACTGACTTATGTGTGCTTGAAGAATGATAATTAGACTAGGCTATAAAACAAAAACAAAACAATATGAAAAGAGAAGTTACCTTGATATTTATTTCTTCATTCTTAGTGTTGTATTGTTATATCTCAGAATGCGAGATTGCTTTTATTTATTAGGTATTTAAATAATAAAATTGCAGTATTTTGTCTTATAATTCAATAGAACTTCTAATTTATCAAAATTTAGAAGTCCAAAACTCTTCTCTAAAAGAAGTACTTTTAATCAACCAATTCCAGCTGAACTCCATAAAATAATAGCTTAAATCAACTACTGAAAAATGGGGAGAGAGGATGATGATGCGTAGCAGGGAGAAAGAGGAGATAGAGCAAACCAGAATTCTTCAACAGTATCTGAGAAATTACTTCAGATAATCCAGTTTGCCACAAGTCATTAAAAATTGTAGAATAAATACTAGAATTAATGCATTATGTGTTGTTGCAGAGTACTGGAGATTAACTGTTGAACAAGAGATCGAGGACAGTGGCTTTTTGTTTTAACTTACACTCCAGGGAATTGAATCAGTGTACAGGAGATGAGCAAACATTTTGGCCACGTTTCGCAGTTTGTTCGTTTCCAAACGATGAATGGTATCGTACTGTTCCTTGAAAATGGCTTCAAAGGATTCCATATATTCTTTCTTTAACATGCAGAAGCGCTGAGACAACACAGTACAATTTAAACAACCAGTTTGAACAGAACACTAAACATGCAAATAACCTACAACTAAGTGACCCGATGGTGTCAATATTTACTGCAAGACTTCCTTTTTAAATAACCCTTGAAGAAAGAGCAAACACTCAAATGGATATGTTTTATAGCTTTGAGCAGTTTGTCAGAACAAGAAACTCATTTGCATTGCAAAGTAGTAATTATCAATTCTGAACTACAGCAAATTATCCAGCATTTTGCTTTACTTCTACACATCCAGTATTTTCACCTGATACAACCCCATTTTTTCAGGACATCACTGAATGACTATTTCAATTTAGAGAGGCAGCAGGAAACACAGAGGTAAGACATTTTGAACATAAACATTCCAAAGAATATGGAAATCAACACTTATATTCATCTGAACATGCAGATTCATATGGCTACTGCTTTGTAACTGTCAGCAAAAGGATTTCCTGAAATAATGGATGAAAAATACAAATGAGAAGAAACATTCCCTTTCAGCACAACTTGCTCCCTTGAGAAGACAAGTACTTCATCTTAACTCTTCAGACATGTCAATATTATCGATAGGGAAACCTTAAGTAAGAAACAATTGCAGCTAAAATAGCAGTTAGTTACACAAAACCAGAGAGTGAGCTGTTAATTGAGAAGCAAACGAAACACCCACAAGCCCAGGACATTAAGTATTCATCTTGTGCTCTAAATTAAACCTACTAAGCAGCTTTGAACAAGGTGGTAAACGACAAGAGTCTCCAAGACTAATCTTCAGCACTGTAAAAAGGCTATTTTCTGGAAACTCGTAATACTATTATGTCTTTTTAGTACCATTTCTTTACCACTGATTTATTGTTCTACCTTAATGAGAAAAAAAGAGAGGCAAAACAAGCAACAATATAAAGGGAAAGCAAGTTCTCTCATTATGCATTCACTATGCTTTTTACAATCAAAGTGCTAATTCAATCCACTAAAACAATCAACTAACATAAGCATTTTCAGGATGATAAAAAGACTATTAGTTTTATTTATCCATTAAAACTTAAGTTTGACACACAAAAAATAGAGTAAACAATGAAATTTTCTATCACATAGTGTAAAATTTGAAAACAGAACTCACCCCTGCCAGTAACCCAAAGAATTTTTCGTATGTTCTTTGCTGAGCACAGCAGTCAAGTATCATATTGCAGAGTTCTTTCTGGGTTAAGAAAAGAACATTTCTCTAGGTAAATTCACTGTAGCAGCAAAAAATCCCATCAGTACATACCAAGTAACTGAAGGAAGCCTTACATGGATGCAAGCCTTGAAATGAGCATTTACATCAAACTTCATTGGCAACACCAGTAGTTTTCTCAATTTCTCTGGGATATGAATATGAACTTTTGCCCTTCAAATTTTCTCTTCTGCTTAAACTAAGATTTATGTGTTAACACACTATACATCTAACCAAAAGAAGTCAGAACTCATTTACAAACTGACTTTACCACAGCGAATAAAGGAGCTACAAGATCCAAAGTGAAGGTTTTGAGGGCTTTTTTCATGGTTTTTTGTTTGTCAGTTGTTTTTTTTATTTCTTTTTGGGGATTGTTTTCGTTTGTTTGAAGTAGTACCAATCCCTGCATTTACAGAAAATGAAAATTCTTTACAACTTCCAAGTGTCAAAATGGCTTACAGACAAACCATTTGGAAACACAATGTGCATTTCTTAGCAGCTATTTCCAAAATTTTGGTATATACTAATACCTTTAACTCTTCAGCCATAATTTGACTGACGAGCCCTGCTTACCATAAGCAAGCAGAAGGCTGAGTTTCACTGCAATGGCTTCAGCCCTGGAGGAGACGGTCACAAAGACTAAACTCAGACTTGGGAAGCCAATATGCCTGGACTTCCTCTATAAGCAAGAGAACAAGAAGAGCTTTTCTAAAGCAGCTGGTTTAGGCTCATATTCTGAATCACCCTTTACAGAAGAGCATCTCTCCTTCTTGGCTAGGAATGAACTGAGGAAGCCTGACTCGATTAGTCTCCCAGAATGTTTGTGTACCCCCTAACATCGACAGCCTGCCTTCCATTTTTCCCTGTCTCCTTGGTGAACATGGACTGACTAACGGAAGATGCTCTCCTGTTCCATGATGCAAACTATGCTGGACAGTTAGTCCAGTCTTTCTGGAATGCAGGCTCTCTGTCTCCCTTCCTCATCTTCCAACATCATAACCCCAAGATTATTATGAGATCAACCTCTGGTGGCTGCCTCTTCCTCTGCTTTCACACACAGCAAACCAGCAACCAGAGGGAAACACTTTGTACCTCACCTCTCAGGCCAGAGCCCTTCACTGGCTGAGAGCAGAGGTCCCGGCCACTGAGACCATGCAGGTTTAAAACCAAACTCACTTCCCTGACCTTCTACCTGAGTTACAGATTGTAATGCAGCTATGAATTGGATCAGGGCACATTTTGCAACATTAAGACAAGTGAACAAACATTTTTATATAAATTAAAAGCCATGAAATACACAATGCTTAAAACAGCCCTGCAGTTTTTGCCCATTCACTTTTTTTATTACTGTTTTCTTATAAGATAAATTCCATAGCATAATCCAATTTATGACACTCCCAAATAGGTTTCTGGCTGTCAGTCATGTATGTTTCATTATTAGTTCAATTTCTCTTTAAACTAATAGTAACGTTCCTATAAAAACTACTGGATGATTTCAAGCATTTTGTTCTCTTTGTATCTTTCACCAAATTACTGTAGCATATACTGGATTTCATATTCTCCCACTTGTGTCATTCTTCCAAGCATGTATTCACAAGAAACATTTTTGCCCATCATAAAAACTCAAAACAAATAAAAAGCCAACCGTGCTGGAAAAGAAAAGAAACCACCCCTCCAAATAACAAGGCAGTAATGTATCAAATAAACTTACAGATGTGTTTAAAAGCATTCCTTTTAACACTGTCACACTGTGTTAATGTGATGTATTAAAATGCATATTAACTTTTTTATTATCCCATTTTACAGTAATGCTGCAGTTAATCAGTTTTTAAACAATAAAAAGGGTAAAGTGCTGATGCCACTGTTAATAATGTCAGGAAGACTTGAAAAACAAATTACTTTTCTTCCTCATCTTAAATGCAATTATAGCCTTGGTATCCCCTGTGGTTTACAGTAATTAAATATTTTAACATTTTAATTAAATATTACAATTATTTCTAGGAGGGTATCTCAAATAACCACATGCATGAAAATAGGTTTGCCCATAAAGACATTCTTGCTGGTGTTATCTAAACAATTTGAGGTTAGGTCTAGAGTAACTGTCTTCCAGATTTAAAATTAACAAACTTTACAATTATTTAATTACTTTTTGAGAGATGCAACAAGCTCAGATGGCAATTCTAGCTTAATTTACAGCTTCAAAGGTTAGTTAACTCATTTCTGTACTCCCAATGATGTTTACGGCATGAAGAGCCTGTTATTTAGCCCACCACTTGCTCTGAAGAACACAAAGAATTTGTTCCCCAATTTTACAGGCAATTTCTATATTGTGTTAACTGTTTTCATACAATGCTCAACAAGTAACTAACCAGCTTAGTTAAGAAAGTATACATAGCTGTCCAATCATGAACTAAAACACTTCAAAAATACCTGACATCTCACACAGATGGTGAATCATCTTTTGTGAAGATCTTGAATTTATTACTGTATCATGGAAAACAATAGGACTTTCCAAAACTGCTAAAATAAGGAGAAAGCTACCTCTAAATACAGTGCATTTCTCACAGTCCTCCCTAAACATTCCCTGTTTCTCTTACTCAAACAGAAAAATCGTTTAGATGAACCGTGACTCAACCTAACATGGCAAGTGTCATCATACATTTAAAGATGCTAAAGCAAAGACAGAAAAATCAGACTTGGTTTTTTTCTCCCAGTTTTACCATTTTAAAACACAGGCACACCCTGCCCAATCTATATTCTCTCAGCTTCACACAAATGCCGTGCTCACTGCAGACAGAAGAGCTAAAGTAGCTCACCCCCTTCTGATCACAGGTTCCTTTCCACGGCTAGTACCTCCCCCCAGCCCCTTCTGCCCTCATTTTTCACAATTTCTTTAAGATTTGCATTCAGCCAAGACTGCAATTTCAGAGCTGCCCCACAGGCAGCCTCCATGTGGACATCGCTTCTGCCCTCCCTAGCTGGAAGTGATGCCACTTCCACCTCCATTCCCCTGCCAGCCCCACAGCTCCATCCACTGCCTACACAAGCTGAAGCCATCATGAGACATCCCCAACCTGTAAGCTATTCTTAAAATATAAAACTTTCAATGTCAACACTTCATTTCTAGAAGTTTCTTCACAGAACTAAAGGAAATTATTTGCTGGGAGCAAACCTAGTGAAGGCCTTAGGTTCATTTAAATCAACGTGAAATTGGAATTATGTGAAATGAGTGCCTTGCATTTTATGTATTTTTACTGCTTTTACAAATGCCACACTTTTTCTTTTCCTCTTTTATTTCACTGAAGCGTATTTTACTTCCACTGACTACCTTAAAGCCTTCCTTACTGCTGCATATTTTAATGGGTGTAACCATCACAGGGACTGCTTTTCCCAGCATCTCTGCTTTCTCTTCTTTTTTTGTCATGTTACCACTTATATCCAAAGCTGGCAAAGCCATGGAAGGCGTTTCAGTGGCAGGCAGCCTCTTGTCAAACTATGTGCAGTGCTTTTAGCAGCTACTACAAAGTCTCCAGGTCTGTCCTGTGCTCAGCTAATGGTTTTCCTCAACTTTTGTCCCTTTTTTTGCTCAACCTCTTTTATGTTTAAAGCAACATATGCTTAAAGCTGAATATGCTTATCACAAATCTTGCATAAATCAGACAATATTTTACACTGGAATCATTAACTGGATATAAGGAGAAATATATTTTTAATCATGCTGCTACAAGCCTGCAACACACAAACACACACAAAAGAGTGAAATAATACATCCAAGTCCCACAGTATCTCTTTCCTTCCACCTGAAGGCTGCACAAGCAAACTTCACTTTAAGTGATTTCGCTGGAGTAATCTGAACAATTCCATCTCATTAGGTTAAATGCATACACACATTTGTGGAAGATCAAAACCTAGTCAAAATTCTAGTTAATGCCTGCTGTCAGTAACACAACAGCCTAATTCTGTGTGGATTCTGTACCTTCATTTTGCAGACATCAACAAATACCACAACATGGTATGTACATTACATGTGTATGATATGTACTTATTTTTTAATTGATAAATCACAGAAAATTAGAATGACTCTGCATCTCAGGCCCACAAAAACTCCTGCTTCAAAAGACAGGAAAGCTACTTGGATGATTACCTTTTACAGCCAGTAGCAAGGCTGTGACCTAATCATGGTGCACTTGCTAAACCTACCAGATGTAATGCCCTCCAATTAGAGAAGAAACCAATGAATCTAAGAAATCATCAATTTGACCAGCATAATTATCAGCCTTAGACCATCCCACTCTACATCAGTTTCCTGAACTATATTTTCACTTAAAGTGAAAATAGTCAAGTCAACATAAGTACTTGTGTTATCTTCAAGACTCAAGGCATAAATAACACGAGACACTGACACTCCCACACCACCAACTAGGACTGCTTTGAGCAAGTGACACCACCCTGTAAAAATGAAGATGTGTCAGATGCATGCATAATTCTTTCAAGAAGGCTGTGCCTGCAAGAATTTTTCTCATTTTAAGTAAACAAAAAACAAAAAAGAAATATCTGGTGACGCATTACCTTTATCTGGAATAGGCATGGTGTTAGAAGAGGCTCTAATTTAATTTAGCAACATTTCTGAATACAAGTTTAGTTCTTATCACAAGCCAAGAAAGAAAAAAAGCCTAAAAGCCAATCAATTTTAGGCACACTTTCAAAGAGCAAGAACAGTGTATGGTTGGTTTAATTTTTTTAGTTGTCTGCATTTCAGCTGGGCTTGTTTGCCTGCTTTCTCACAGTTCAGAAGCCAGTACAACTGGTAATACCACACTCCTCTAACTACAGTTTTAAATTATTTAAATTTTCTTCTTTAGTAATGCATGGGATTAATGCAGCTTTAACAGAGATAATAACAGTACTTTTTAAAAAAAGTAAAATATTGAGCTCTGCCAAGACTGAATTGCCCAAAGAAGCAATTGCAAGGCTTGTTTAGAACAGCTTCTTACAGACTGTAGTACAGACTTTTCATCTGCAGGCTTCATCTGCAGTTGGGTTTAAATAACATGAATAAAAGCAAACCCACCTCCTAGTAAATTTACTTAGAAATGAAAGAACTTCAACACTTTGAATGTCTTTCCTTGGGGGGGGGGAGGGGAAGGGGGAGGGAAATCAGAGGAATGCTGACATCCCCCCTCAGCAGCTGGTCCCAAACTGCAATGCCAAAAAGCAGTATTATGTTGTTCCAGTCCACAGATTATCCATCTGAACCTTAATCCTCTTTCTGCGAGTCAGAGCTGTGCGACAGATCCATTACTGGTATTAAGCAGACAAACAACTTGTGTTGCACAGCAATTAATGTGACATGATAACCTGATAATTCAACCACTGATAAAAACTGCTAATGTATTTCTGAACTCAGCCCTGATAAATCACACCAAAAATTTCTATACATGAAGATTTCTGGAAGAGTTAACCAGAAAGATAGTCAGTAAGACTGTATTAGTCTCCAACCTGTTGTTCGCATCTGTCTTCACGTTTCAGATATTCTTACTAGTTTTTTGATTATACTTGACAGTTTACTACTCAAAACCTGTGGAAAAGTCTTAATAACAGAATTAAATAAATATTATTTTATTAAGTAAAGCCTTTTGGAAGAAAAGCACAAAGTTACTGTAAAATCAGACTTGATTTGCACAAAAATTTTGCAATTAGAATCTTAAGTTTCACCTGATTTTTAAGGATTATTTCAGCTAAATGCCTCTAGTTCCTGCCTCTCGTGATGACTGCCATTCATAGCAGGGGTTGGAAGAGAGAATGAGCATAAACAAAGTTTGCTGGGTCACCTTAGAGTTCAGCAAACATTTTGGGAATTTCTCAAGACTGTTTAAAGATTTGAATCAGAACATGCAAAGACATTATAGATAAAAGACACCAGATCCTGCAGTACAGATTGTTGAAGCTTTCAGTAAAACAGACCAAAAAAGGAAAGAAGTGCTTTACAGCTAAAAGAATAATAGTAGAGAATGATAAGACCAAGTCCTACTGTAAACCCAGTGCCACCGTGCTTACCACTAAACCATATCCACAAGTCTTTTTTGAACCCTTCCACGGATGGTGATTCCACCACTTCCCTGGGCAGCCTGTTTCAATGACTGACCACCCTTTCAGAGAAGAAATTGTTCCTAGTATTTAATTTAAATCTCACCTGGTGCAGCTTGAGGCCATTTCCTCTGGCCCTGTTACTTGTTACCTGGGAGAAGAGACCAACCCCCACGTGGCTATACCCTCCTTTTGGGTACCTGCAGAGAGTGATAAGGTCCCGTTTGAGCCTCTTCTTCTCCAGACTGAACAGGCCCAGCTCCCTCAGCCACACACAGCACTCGAGGTGTTGCCTTACAGTCCCCAGTACAAAGGGACAATCACTGCCCTGGTCCTGCTGGCCACACTATTCCTCATCCAGGCCAGGATGCCAGTGGCCTTCTTGGCCACCTGGGCACTGCTGGCTCATGTTCCTCCGCTGTCAACCAGCACCCCCAGGTCCCTTTCTGCTGGGCAGCTTTCCAGCCACCCTGCCCCAGCCTGTGGTGCTGCCTGAGGCTGTTGAGACCCAAGGGAAAGACTCAGCACTTTGCCTCATTGAACCTCACACTGTTGGCCTCAGCCCATTGACCCAGCCCATCCAGATCCCTCTGCCTTCCTGCTCTCCTGCAGATCAACACTCCTGCCCAACTTGGTGTCACCTGCAAACTTAATAATGGCTTGTTTTTTAATGAAGGCAGTGGGAATTAACTCAATAAAGGCTTCAATTTGAAGACAGTAGCTTGAACGAATAAAAGATGATTTTTCTAGCTTAAAAACTGGCAGCTAATTTAAACAAATTTCCTGCTGAGTGCATTCAGGTTTTTTTATCCACACGTACAGACTCAAGTCCTAGAAATCCCTGAGTAATTTTACTGCCTACATCTGCTTGTTCTTTCTGCTCTCACACTGATCAGGAAGCACTTTTTTTTTTTTCAATTTTTGTCCCCATAAAGGAGGTTAATTCTATACAATAAGCAAGTCAAAGCTCTCATATCTTTGATTAAATGAGGTGAAGAGTAATTATGATTCTGAAGGAAAAAAAAATCAGCGCAAAGAAGCAGCCTCATGTGGTAAGAGGATGCAGTTTTACAACAGTTTTGAACCTTGAATTGTAATAATTCCTACTCCTAGTATTGAATTATAGCTTGATACTAATTGTTGGGGGTTTTTTTCCCTTCCCTTGTGAAATTTATTTTTTCTGAGCAGCTTTTGCCCACAGAAGTTAGAAGCTGACAGAGACTGCCATGGTATTGAATCCCAAGAGTTAAGTAGTTCTATGTGCAGTTATCCAACAAGCAAGAAGTGTTATGTATTATAACTGTTGTATGCTCTAGTACAGATATTCTAGATTATTTGCTCTATTCTTTATACCTGAATTGATTTGCTGGGAAACATTTTTTTTTTTCTCTTTAGAATTCTTCAGGTTATGTATACTTCACTGAGAATTTTAATCTGATACATGCTTAATATTGCATTTCATGCACAGAATTAGAGAACTAGATAAAAAATACACAATCTCAATTCTTTGTTTACTTCCATGCAAATGGCTTAGAAACAAAATAGTACAAGAATTGAAAAAACGTTAGGTAAACAAGTTCTCAAAGAACACCTAAGTGCAATCCAGGTATCCCCTTACTAGTTAGTATTATACTAAAGTTACTGATCACACACACAGTTTCAAATAAAACTGATAATTAAAGCCACAAGAAGTTAAGAGCTCGCCCATGATGACAGCTTACAGCTGACTGAAAAGCTGCTTGGAAAATTAGATGGGTATTTACGTTCTACCAGTACTGAATAGAAGTACTGGATGAAGAACAGTTTCCATTCTTGGAAACACAGCAATTGCATTGGTCTTACAGAGTCTGAGGACAAAAGAGCTTTGGTCTTATGATCTCCAAAATTACAGTAAAGCAATCATACTTAAAACTGCTTTAATTCAATACACTGTTATTCAAAGACTGTGAAAGCACCAAAACCACACACCCTTAGCACTGTGCTAAATTTCAAGCCCTACTGATAAAGCCTACAGCTGCCTGCAAGTATTATCTTCAAGCCCGAGTTCTTTCAGAGACAGAACTCTGAGAATGATTGCCATGCTGCTGCACTCTTGTCATAGGATAGAAGTTTCACCAGGCCAAACAAAAGACCTTTTTAAACAGGCTGTGAGCAAACATTTGTGTTGCTTGACAGAAAGGAGAACGCGCGTAAGACAAATTGTTTATGAAACGTGTCAGTCTATTTGCTCTAAAGGTTGTGAAATTAATTTTGAGGAACAATAGCTGTAAGGAATGACACTCATTCACCTGCTTGCTATGCAAACTAGGTTGTGGAACATAAGCAAGGCTTTTAGGTACTACCACAGTATTGTGTCTTAATAATGTCAGTAACAAATAGAGTAAGAATAAAGGCTTACAGTCTGACTTTCAGGGAAGTCCATCTTCAGCAGTTTGTGAGCACATTCTTCAAAGTCTAAGCTGAATAGAAAAGATACTTATTATCAGTGCAATATATGCTATGCTAAAAACATTCCAGAACTCTACTATAAAGATTGATCATTGGTCCTGAAATCTCAACTGTTTTGAAGTGAAGTATCTCAGCTGTTTGATTTGCTGATATTTTATTGTTGTGAGTTTTTTTAATAAATATTTTGTATTTCAGGAGTTTCTATCTGAAAATTAATCCAAAGTGATTACATTTGCAGGCAATCTAAAACCAGGATGATTCTAGTCGTTATTACTATTATGTCATCTTATAAAACTTAAAAAGCAGAAAAGTGGGAGCTCGTTTTGCATATTTTGAAACTCACTGAAACACAAGCACTACACACAAGCTCCAAAAGCAGTATTATACCACAGTCTCCTCCTGGCACTCCTGTTCTGAAAGCCTTTAGCTACCACTGGGTACATCTTGCCCCTCAAGTATAAGATGAAATTCGAGTGTGGCAAGAAAGTATTTAACAGTAACTTTGAGCAATGTGAAAGCCTTTGATACCCCTCAGTATGGTATTAATTCCTGTGTCTAATGATCAACACCACAACTACATCATCGCACTCCTCATGCAGGATCGGACCTGCAGAGTATTATGGGCCGCAAGGGATAAATCCCTCCTCTCACCCTGGTGACACAGGAGCTACATCCAGCAGGTTTGGGGTATTCGTGCCACGTACTGCAAGGGCAGTTCATTCCCAAGACGACCACAAGACTGTACTTCAGGGCTGGTATCTGCATACTTATTTTCCAAACAATGAAGATGGCAACAGGCCTAAGGAGAACCACACTGCAGAATTCCATCTCAGATGTGGAGATGGACTGTACTAAGTGTAGTCTCAATTTTTTTTCATGAATTCTCAAGATGCTGTAAAATCTGAAGATCACTGACTTTCTGTTCACTCAGAAAATTCTCATTACAGCAGTAGTCCCAGTCCACTACCCAAACATTTTGAAACAAACAAGATTCATCTTAGAATGAGAATTTGGGAAAACAGTCTGCTTTACACAGTCAGGTCAGGGTCCATAAAGAACACTTCCCTACTTCTTTTTTTTAAAATTACACATTAACAAAGAACTTTAAAAGAAAGAGAATTACAGTTCACTGATTTCAAAAGAACTACTCTCATAGGTGTATAATTTATATTTACCTTGACTGAATAGCAAGATAAATTGTACGACGGAAAGAGACCAGGTTAATTTCTGTTTTGTCATGGACAGTAACTTTCTGACCTGGAAAAGAAAAACAAGGGTTCGTAAAGAGCAAAACATTAAGGAAGACACATGTAGTAATTTTTTAGGACAGCTCTATTTACCATTTACTGAGTCTGTAGCACATTATTTTTCTACAAGTACTTAGGCCTATTTGCAGGTTTATGTATTTTTTTATGTTTATTTTTATAGATAAGGAAAAAATATAAAAATCAGTATTTGCTTCATCTGTAACAAAGGTAAACATTTAGAGACAGTTTTAAAAGGGCAATTCTTTTAAAGACTAAGTTTCTTAGTCACTGCAACCTCTAGGTTTAACATTTCTTGTCAACATTACTAGTAATCTATTTTCTGCATAATTCAGCTATACTATGCTTTATGTGGCATCTCTGATTCGAACAGGCAATTCTTAGTTCCTGTTACGTGTAGGATCTACATTAGAGCATTCTGCAAAGTCCTGGAGCAAGCATAGAAAAATCCATTCTGAACCAAACCATTCTGGGAACACTGTCATTTCTAAAATATTCACTATTCCTTCAGTCTTTTGAAGTTCGGTAAAATCGTAAATAATCACAGAATCACGAGGTTGGAAGAGTCCTCCAAGATCTTCGAGTCCAACCCATGTCCTAACACCTCAACTAGACTATGGCACCAAGTGCCATGTCCAGTCTTTTTTTAAACACATCCAGAGATGGTGACTCTACCACCTCCCCGGGTAGACCATTCCAATACTTTATTATTCTTTCTGTGAAAAACTTTTTCCTAATATCCAACCTATACCTTCCCTGACAGTTTGAGACAGCATCCTCTTGTTCTGTCAGTTGCTGCCTGGTAGAAGAGACCAACCCCTGCCTGTCTACAACCTCCTTTCAGGAAGTTGTAGAGAGTGATAAGGTCACCTCTGAGTCTCCTTTTCTCCAGGCTAAACAACCCTAGTTCCCTCAGTCGTTCCTCACAGGGCTTGTGTTCCAAGCCCCTCACGAACCTTGCTGCCCTCCTCTGGACATGCTCAAGCATCTCAACATCCTTCCTAAACTGGGGGGCCCAGAACTGGACACAGCACTCAAGATGTGGCCTTACCAGTGCCGAGTACAGGGAAAGAATGACCTCCCTGTTCCTGCTGGCCACACAGTTCCTAATGCAGGCCAGGATGCTACTGGCCTTCTTGGCCACCAAGGCACACTGCTGGCTCATATTCGGTTGGCTGTTGACCAGCACCCCCAGGTCCCTTTCTGCCCGGACGCTGTCCAGCCACACCGTCCCCAGCTTGTAAAGTAGTTGGGGATTTTTGTGGCCAAAATGCAGAACTCGGCACTTAGACTTACTAAACTTCATCCTGTTGGACTCTGCCCACCCATCCAATCAATCCAAGTCTCTCTGCAGAGCCCTCCTTCCTTCCAATAGATCGACACAAGCTCCCAGCTTAGTGTCATCTGCAAATTTACTAATGAAGGACTCAATACCCTCACCCATGTCATCAATAAAAATACTGAACAGAACTGGTCCCAGTACAGACCCCTGAAGGACACCGTTGGTGACTGCCAGCTGGATGCAGCACCATTCAGCATCACTCTCTGGGCCTGACCATCCAGCCAGTTCCTGACCCAGCAAAGAGTGCACCTGTCCAAGCTGTGGGCTACCAGCTTTTCCAGGAGTATGCTGTGGGAGACACTGTCAAAGGCCTTGCTGAACTCCAAATAGACAACATCCACAGCCTTTCCCGCATCCACCAGGCAAGTCACCTGGTCATAAAAGGAGATCAGGCTGGTCAGGCAGACCTACCCCTCGTAAACCCATGCTGGCTGGGTCTGATGCCCTGGCCATCCTGTAAGTGCTGCATGACAACACTCAGTATAAACTGGTCCATTACCTTACCTGAAAACGAAAAATTATGTGAATGCTCATACTTTTCATCAGCCTAGGAGCTTGGCTCTTCTGTGAAATACTCCACCAAACTAATAAGGAAATCCATTCCCGGTATTCCACAAGAACAATACTTGACTGGCTTTTCAGTTACTCAGTCTGCACAAAAATCTCAGTTATGCTTATCCATCAACCTTTTTCTCCTGGGAGTTGAATACATTCTTTAAAAATGAGTAAGCCTTGTCTCCACTACCGATCAAGAAAGAGGGCTGTACTGAAGGGAGATATGGAGGATGTAGATACAGCTGTAATAAAATCCATTCTAATTTTGGAAGTGATTTAAAAATATGATAGAGCATGAAAAAGTTTAAGCAAGTGTTTTCATTTTGCTCTTTTTCATGTCTCATGTTTGCAGGTGACTGCAAACTGATGCTGTCAAGAAAAATGTGGCAAAGTTGCTTTTCCTTTTCTGCATGTGCTGAATGCTTCCTTCCAGACCATTACTTTTATACTAGTTGCTAGTAAACACTTAGATCTGAGAATAATTGAAGAGGAAAACTTTCCTTAACATTTGAACATCTCAGCTTTGCAAACCATCTAAGAAGTTAAGCTTTTCTTTCCTTTTTCATCTACAGTCAATTGAATGCTTGTAAGATGCCAGTCATACACTTACCATCTTCATCCTCCTCTTCATCATCTTCTTCCTCTTCCTCACTACTTCCAGCTTCTTGATTTCCTTCAGATTCAGTGTCACCTTCGTCAAGAATTTCTGAAAGAGCAGTATCCCAGATTAATGGAATACAGACCACAGTACTTTCATTACAAAAAAAACCCTGATCCAACACCTGAAGAGTGAAAGGATGTCTCAGGTGCAGAACGTGGAAGAGGCCAAAAAGCAGGTATATCATAACTGAATGGAAACATAGTTGGAGAAACAACACTGAGTAGCAGCAACACAAAGGAAAGGTCTATGAACTGAATGACAGCTACACAGGACAGAAATATCACCCACTGTTAAATAAACGTTGGCAGCAACAGCTGAATAAGCAAATGCCATAGGTAACTGTTGTGTATACACGCAGATATTCCTACCTTTCTTCAGCATTTTGTATTTCTCCTCATTTTCCATAAAGTTTGGATCCATCTTGAAAACATCTTTAGAATAAAAGAGAATCTTTATTTAAAACACAAATTGAAGAAGAACTACTAATATTTAATCTTGACTTTATTTTCTTGGGGAATACAATTAAGGAATTGTCTTCCATTTCTAACTTACTAAGAACATCCTCTGGGTTGTAGTCATCTTCCAATGGCAACATATGAGTAAACTGATCCTCCTCTTCCACTAGATCTAATCCCTCTGGAATGATTGGATGATCCTTGAAGCCATCCTTTCGTACAGCAAACATGACTTCTATCATGTACTGAACACGCATATCGATTTTAGATTCATGCAGAATGTGTCGAAGGCGATCAAAGATTGCTTTGGAAAAGAGAGAAATGTAAATATGAAACGTACTTACTAATACAAATGCCAAGATAGGTTTTGGCTAACTGTACTTACCATTAATACCTCTAGGAGAAACTTCTGTTAATTTGAGCCCACTCTCTTTAATAAATCCAATTGCTACTTCAATACTGTCATCAGTAGGCCTTTCAAGAAGCAAAGTGAGCATTTCCAAACATAAAACCTCATGAGCCTGTGGAAAGAGTATCAGCAAAGAATCAGGATGCACAATGTTACACTATCATCACAGTGATTTACTGGACAGACCTGTCCAGCCTTTGAGGATGCCACAAAACAGTAGGTTAATCACACACACAAGGCAGCAGTAGTGGGGCAAAGCTGATTAAGAGGAAGTCAAAATTTCAAATCCAGTTTCACCACCAGTATTTACACCAATTTTGTAGTGAATGTGACTATGCTATTGAAGCGAACAAGCAAGCAATGAAAAATATTTTGCCACTAAGAAAATAATAGAATGCATTGCCAAGAAGAAAATAAACCAGCACTTGCATTACAGAACCTAGTTCTAAGTGCATTGTATCCATAATTAAATCAGATCTTCCAGGGCCATGCATGTAAGTAAATAGCACATCTCAGATTAGTTTCCTCTTTACCAAAATGCTGAATATTCCTGATAGATTCCTGAAACACTGCTTCTTGTCATTATTTAAATCAGAGCATCCTGATTTCTAACACATAAGCAAGTGGCATAGAGCTGGATAAAAATTTGATTCAGATACAACTAAGTCTAGTTCTGCTAACAGACATCTTGCAAGAAAACTGTTCAAGATCTGTGGGACACAGCCTCAAATGATCCTTGCTTTGCATCAAGACATGCCTGAATACCAGCCCAAACATACATATGAAATCTGGGGAAGGTCTGGAGCATAAATGGAATGATAAGTGATGATAACTGCATAAGCAATTACCAATATCTTTTCTAAAGAGACTCTATCAACTTAAAGCAGGCACCACAATCAGATTATCTTTCAGTAACCTTCAGAACAGACAGAGCATCTTCACTTAGTGTACTGCTGTTAAAACTAAAATGTAGCCATATACAGTTTGGATTGAGTAGAAACAAAGTAACATACCACATTCTGATTCATCAAATGTGCAACAAATTTTGAAGATGTTAGACAGAGTTGCTGCAAAAGAAATAAACCAGGAAATTTTAACATAGGGAAGAAAAAATTTGTAACTCATACAATAGATTTGCATATCTCACAATCAAATTAGAGTCATGAAACTACTTTGGGATACTGGTAGCTGTTCACAATTAGCCCTGTCCACTTTCAAAAATAAACAATTAAGATTAAACACCTCTGACCAAAACAAAAAAACCCCCAAACTATCACAGTACCCATTCAGAATAGGCTGTCACTGTAGTAGTATTGGAGTATCATTTTTCATGATACTCTAATACTACTAAATGTCCCAGAAACTGGTCTTGACCTATGTCTTGGCTGTGCTCCTTTGAACACACCTGACACAGTTACAAAGCAGAATTCCACATTTCAGCACGTTGCTTCTTCACATTTTACATACCTTGTCATTTCTGCGATATCCTTTGCGAAAATTCAGTATCAGCCTCTTGAGGATCAATTCACCAATATTTGGAAACTTTGAATTTATAATTGCCACAAGAGCTGCATAAACATGAGTAAAAATCGGAGAGGCACTCTGAGCTTGCAAAATGGATCTAGACAGCAATCCCCTGTAAAGACATGTAAGTTTTAAAGACTTTTCTGGTAATAAAGCATGTAATGTTTTTATTCAGTACTTACCACACAAAATAGTGTTGAGCAGTTGGAATAGCTGGAAGAAACCAGATGATCATTTTCAAACCACTGATTCATCATGCCACAAACGGAATTTTGCAAAATATGTTGCACAAATCTGTCTAAACTGAAAAGTTCTTAAACTGTTACAATATCTTTCACTAAATATTGTTCATATTAGAACTACACTTAAAAATGCTAAGCATGCAAAAACCCATCTTGTATCCTGAAATTATTTCTTTTTTAATCTGAACTTAGTCTGATTGCAAAATACTACTTAGAGCCTAAATAAATGTAAACAAAGGACTCATGAGATAATAGTTCTTTTATTGTTTAAATGATCTCTTTCACATTTATTATCAAGAAAGTCTGAAAAGAATCTGTGACTTGCTTCCCCCCCCTCTCAATTTTGCTTTCTGTAATACTTAGGAGCACACAGAATTTGACTTTTGCTGTGTTACTCGAATACATGCGGGTGAGGATAAAAACAAAACAAACCTCCAAATGCGAATCTTCAAAGTACACACTGATATCCACATCTATCTTCCTTGTTGTCTACTGAAATCCTAAAAAAACCCTCCTACAGAGTACTAAATACAGAGTACATAGGGACTTTATTCCTACTTACTTTGGCATTGACAAACAGAATAGAACTCATTTCATACTAGTGCACAGAACCAGAATATTCCCATTTTGAAATTAGTTACTTCTTGCTTACAAACCAGAACTGGTTTGTTTCAGTCGTTTTTTATCCTCTACTTAAAACCTCAGGAAAGGACCTGACAGATAAAAGTTCATCTCCTTACTTTTCTATGTACCTTTGAGCAAGTTTGGAAGTACAGAACTAACTGTAAGAAGGAGGAAAATGGTGTCATTTCCCATCTACATTATTTTGACATTTATAAACCACACACAAAAACTTTCACAGACAAGTATATTCTAAAAATATTCAATAAGCTCATTTTTAAATTAATTGCTAGTACGAAAATTAAATTTCAAGGACATGAAATGCAGGCAAGTAAAAAGCAGCCCTACAAAAGTCTGAAACTTCATTATAACTTTTACTTAATAAACTTAATAATAACTGCATTATTACTATTACTTAACAGAAATCACATTCAGGAATTATTTGCACACTCTCTATTTTATTTAATTTACTTAATTCTCTTATTTTTATGCTAGCTGCAATTCTGATCTTTCCATCAGGTATAACATCCACAAAAAGTAATGCATTCCTCCTCAAATAAATCTGTGACAGAAAAAGTGTTGCTATCTGTTTGAAATGTAATGGAATTATTTCTGGATCTACCAAGCTCCAATAGCATAATGGTCTTTTCTCTACACTACAACAATAAACAACTCTGACAGGTAACTGTAGTAAAACTTGTTTTGCTAAATCTTGGCCACAAATATTATTTGTCCCAGGAAAAAAAAAAATCCAGCACTATAAAAAGTAGATAGACAGTGGCACCTGCAAACTACAAGTCATTCAAGTAAAATGCACGGGAAAACCTTAAGAAAAGGAAATATACACCATCTGCTGCACTGTTTTATTCCACCCAACATACAAACCCTTTCCCAAGGAAGGGAATATTCTGAATAGGACAATATGGCCTAAGGTTAATACTAAAATCTGACTAACACCTGTACACTACACATAGCACACACAATAGTGTACACATGAACAGCGCATATGTTACCAGGAAAGCAAAACAATTATTTTATAATACTAAGACTTACCTTCCCCGAACAATATTCTCCTGAAGGAGCTCATGAATGATGTTTTCTATATTAGATACATTCACTTTATTGACAAGACCATTGATTGACTTCTTCAAGGCTTCCCAACTCATCCTCTGATATGCCAAGCTATCACAAAGCATCAAAAATTATCAATGTATAAATCTGAAGTTGCACTAAATTTTCATATATATAGCATACATTCACATTTTCATTTAATCAGTAAAATAGATAAAAAATATTTACAGAAATGTGAAGACTTGTTCACAATTATACATTCAACCACTAGAAAAATCACTGAACCAATATGATAAACCAAAGTGTAATTCTCTGCAGATATGGTATAACCCAGTATGTTCTGTTTTCTAAGATGTTCCAAAAAATTCCTAGCTACATTCTATATCCTACCTTATCATTTACACTTTGCAGCAGAAGCAGGCACAGTTTTAATCTGATTCTCTTATCTCTCTTCTGACAAAAATATACCTTCAAAACAATGATCACAACCCTTAATGGATCCCATTTTTCCCAAAATTCTCTAAACACCATAACTGTTTTGCTTGCAGCAAAACCACTAGTATATAACTTTGAACTCACCTATTTTTATCAGTGATTTGCTCTTGCATCATCCTGAGCTTGGCAGGTGGAATATATGCACCACCTGTGCGAGTGAGGATTGGATCCACTTCTTCTTTCTTCTTCTTTGAGGCAGTCTCATCATGAGCAAGTGAGCTCTGGCCTGTCGACCTCTCTGGACTCCTACGGTCAGGTGAGGAGTACCTTCTCTGCTTCCTTCGATCATATTCTCTGTCCTCCCATCTCTCATGTCTATCTCTCCCCCTTTCCATCCTTCTAAAAAGAAAAAAAACCACCCACTAAACACCCAAGTGGACATGGAAAGTTTCACATTTTATTCTTTAAAATAAGTATTTTATTACTGCTTAAGAAAGGGCTTCATACCTTCCATCTGAAGTTCTATCATCATAGTATTCCCGTCTTGAATATTCCTCATCATATCTGCTGTCATCAGAGTATCTCCTCTTCCTGGGAGATGGAGACCGAGACCTATCACGCTCCATATCCCTATTTGCAACCCAAGACACAAAAATTCTTAGTAAGAGGCTGAGAAAAGCAATGGTATTAATATTAACTTGCAATATAAACTTACAATGCAGAAGTGTTTTAATTCTGCAACAGGAGTTTCAAAATATGTCACTCCAACAAAAGGGTCTACTTTAACAATAATTTGTTGTCAGGAAAAAATTATCAAAAATCAAAGAAGCTTGACTGTAAAAGAAAGCTCCTAGAATTTAAAATTAAATAATTAGCAATAATAACATCAAACACCAAAGGTAAATTCAGCAGCTTGCATTCCTTGGAACACATGTATTCATTTGGTTCCATCTACTTTGGCCTGTACAGCACAAAGCAGTCTTGCACAAAAATGATAATTGTGGTATCAGCAATATGTGACTTTGTGCAAAAAGCTGGCATGTAATTTCCACTTTCAAGTCTCATGATAATTTAACTAAGTGTGGAGTTTTAGTAATAAATCAATTTAATTACTGTTATACTGACATTCAAGTATTTTATTAAATCTACACTTGGATTTTACCACTTAGTTATGGTAATATATAAAAAGAAACACAACCTGATGATTTTTTTAACTTCTCTAACTCATTATGTGAGGTAATTATACCAAATTGAAGGATATAAAAATCATTCATTCTACCTGTCCTCTGGAGACAAACTTTCATGTCGGGAACCATAGTTTTCCTTCCTTTCGTGACTGGAACCATGCTTTAAGGAAAGAAAGAAAAAAAATCAAGCCCCAACATGACTGTGAGCACCCATCTTCAGATCAAAGCACACCATGCCTTCAGTTCCCACTCCTTTACATGGAGGGCCATCAAATAAAGCTAATGGCAGTCAGGTATGACAAGGAGAGCTGGTTCTCTAGGAACAAACAGTTAAGCAGCTGGACATCCTGCTACAGGATGTTGGAGATGCAAAATGCCTATTCAGGTTCAAGGCACTGAACAAACACTGAAGAAAAATCTGCACAGACTACCAAAAAACTTTATCGGGCTCGGGAAGCTGCAAACAGGTAGAGAGAGGGAGTGTATGTCAGCAAGTACTTTTACAGTTACCCTAATACTAAACTTTTCAAGGCATCTGCTGTTAATTGCTGCTGAAGATGAGAGTAGATGCACCACTGACCTGCCTTTCCTGCTTCCTGATGCTATTCCACTTTGTTGTATCACATGCAATACCATGAACACAATTCCACCACTTCTTGTTTAAAGAGTGTCTTTCCTCTCTCCTAGAAGTCCCCTTTATTAATTTTTCCTTATGTTCCCCCTTTTTACTAACCACAATTTATTTCCTCATGAGTCATTCCTAGCTGCATACATTATAAACATCTAAGCTGCACTGTTCTACTTGGCAGATTTGCAGGATTGTTTAAGTGATACACACTTAAATAGTTCACACCAAATTCCATGGGCTGAACCAGGACATATAGAAGTATGGAGTCATACAAAAATCAGAACGTGACAGCATCTACAACAAACATAGAAAGATATTCATTAAGATGGTTCTAAACAACTTTGGTAGAGCCAAACAGCAGCATTTGTAACCTCAGTACTTTCATTGCAAGCAAGGGTCATCTCTTCCTTTAAAATACTACTTATGATTTTTCAGAACCATGATCTCATGTTGTCACACAGTGATTAACTGTGAAATAGGGAGCACCTCACTTGATGCAGAAACTCATCACAAGTATTTCCTTATGCACCTTGATGGAACTCCCAGCAGCAACCCTCAGCTCATTCACGGAAGTGGCACCCTCTCCACCAACATGCTGGCACACCAGTTCTGAAGAACCACTAAAGAACCAGTTAAAACTCTGGGTGACTAGAATATAATGACACCTCCTCCATAAAGAGCAGGGCAGACTGTTATCTTCAAAAACTTAACTGGGGGGAGTGTATACATGCAAATAAATAATTTTATTTTTGAGGCCACTATAACACACCCTAGAATATTGCATTTCTAAGGGTGCACTTCAAACACCCAGCATTCTCTTGCCTGCATTAAGACAACGATACGAACCAAGGCCATTGCACTGTCCACTGGGAGCATGCCTCACTATGAAAGTTACATCCACCTGACTGTTTAATTTTAGAGCCACATTATCTTTGACAGCAGAGATAGTACAAGAAATTCACATATTCACCAAGGTTTTCTTACCCTTTCAATACTCATTACACCACAGATCACTGAATTCATTCAAGGCCAAGAAAAGTACTTAAGTTGGTTTTTTTCCCCAGCTCAGTAATATAATGCCAGTCTGTATCCTAAGCTTCCAAGCAAGCAGTAATAAAAATCTTTGAATAACACAGAACAGTTACTGTATTTAAATCCTATCTAGCAGATGGGAAGAAGGTAGTGGGTCTTTTTAGGATGATCCATTCTCATGGGTTCTTTATCATCTGTCTCTGCCCAGGCAGAACCAAAAAGACAAGTGTTCACAGAAATAAAACAATATTATGGCTGTTTCTGTGTTTGCCACCTATCATGTCTCCTTGCAAAAGCAGCTATGTTTGCTCAAGAACTTGTCACCCTCAGCTCTTTGTGACTAGGATTTCTGCCACAAGCTAGTTCCCTTCCTTGTCCATTTTCATCAAAATGATTAACCGAGAGTGTCCAAACAGTGTGCTTTTGCTAACTGGCTTATTTTGACAGATGAGGGAGCACTACCAGATTGGGAAAATAGGAGAAGGTATTAAACCACCCCTCAAGCATCCCCACTACAAGCCACTTAAGTCAGAAAAGCTGGATCTAAAAGAGTGAAGAAGCCTATGCAGGGCCCAGCTCCAAACAGGCATAGAAATACCACAGATCTGAGGCAGTGTATCCTAACAATATTGCTCTGCCAACGTGTCTCAAACGTGAGCTACTTTACAAATACAGCACTTCTCAATTTTTTCTTCTTGCATTCCCAAAAAATCACTCCCATCCACTCAGGAATGGGCCACATAGCTTTTAAAAGCAAAAGCTTTAACATGCACAGTATCACATACAGTTGTCAAATTAACTGCTAATTATTGTGTCTCTGTATCTTTTAAGTTCGCTGTTAAATGTTTCATAATCTTTCTCCATTCCTCTACATGCTTACATTTGTTGTTGAGCCATCATCATTCAGTAAGTTTTGACCAATTATTGTAACGTTATATGCTAGTAACATTCAGGACTTTCATTGTTAAGACAACACGAGCTAGAAACAGCTGTAATTTACTGACTCCTAGTAGTATTTATCTTGTAAACTTGTAAGCTCTTGACAGCTACAAGTGTTACTCACTTTGCATTCAGAAAATTTTATTTAACATAATATCAACTACAAACTTAGGTACCAGTAACATGGGAGTGGTCAAATCCTACAATTTAGGTTTAAGAACACTTACATTTACTTGTGTCACCCTGCTCTTCATCTTGACTTCCTGCTTTTTACAAAGTTCTCAACGTGCAGCAGTGAGGCAATCCAAGCTGGAGTTCAACGTATGAAAACCATTTCACCTGCAATACATAAAAGACAATCAAAACCTTTCGACTGCACACGGTGCCGGAGCACGCACCTTTACTTCGTTCTTGAAGGCTAAGCTTACACAAGTGCTTAAATCAAAGCGCACGGCTGCCCCGGGTCTATTCCGATTTCCTGCGGTGACACAGCGGCTGCTCAGCAGCGGCCGGGAGCTCAGCGGCACAGCCGGCCCCGAGACAAGTGCCCAGCCCGCGGCTGGGGCTGCCGGGGCCCTGCCCACCGACCCCGCCACACGGCTCTCGGCCCGGGCCCGGGCCCGCCCGCCGCGCTCTCGGCGGGGCCGCCTCACCGCCCGGCCCACGGCCTCGGGCCCGCTGCTGAGCGCCGGCACGGCGGGGGAGGCCGCGACCACCCGACCCTGGGGCGCACCCGGCCGGCGGCTCTCGGGGGCTCTCTCGGGTCTCCCGGGAAGGGTGAGAAGGGGTACCCCGGTGAGCCCCGCGCCCCGCCGTAACCTGAGCCCCGCACACTTCCCGGCCCGCGGCCCCGGGCCCGCACCTCCCGCCGCCGCCGCGCACGGCCCTGAACGCGTCACTTCCGGCGGCGCGGGGTGAGCGCGCGGCCCGGCCCGGCCCCCTCCGCCGCCATGTTGGGAGCGGGAGCGCGCGCTGAGCCCGGGCGGCCTCCTGCTCCAAGGGAGCGCGAGCGCCGCGGGCCCGGAGGCGTCGCAGCTTCGCCTCCGCTGCTGTGGGACCGCTGCTCCTCGGGCCCAGCTTCCCGGGAAAAACACCCCGCTGGGACCAAGCGCACAAGTTTCCCGTCAGGAGGACATGTAGCAGCCCGCGAGCAGTCAGCCGGCCTCCCTGAGGGGTGGAGATCTACCCAAAGCGCCGCTGGAAAGTGGAGTGAATGAAATACTCCTGCCCCTTCCATAGCAGCTGAGCACACATGGCTGCCGCTTGCGCTGTGGGTTAAACAGAGGTGCAGATCTGTGCAGGACAGACACCAGCCACTGCGCCCTATTGAGGGCTACGATGCTGTTTGGACACCTGTGTGGTAGAGGGGTCTTTCTGACATCGGAAAGTTTGAAGTAATTCAGCACCATGGATCCAGGCTAACAGAGAGCCTTTGGCTTGTAGGCACAAATGTGTTTGGATTTTGGAAAGTAATTAAATGCATAGGGAGAGGATAAAGAAAAAATACTACATAAGGTCTTAAAATAGTTACGGTTCATTTTCAGTTCTTGTGAGATAAATGAAAATGAAAATAAACTCTTGTAGGACACAGCAGAGCAGAGTCAGGAAGGCATTAACTCAGCTGAGAGGCAGATGGCTCCTGCAGGGCCATCTGTAATGGAGCTGTGCGGCTGTGCTGTGCCCACCTGTGTCCCTCTGCGGGTCCTGTGCCTCCTCAGCTACTGGGACATGGCAGTTGTTGAGGTGAAGGAGATGGCAATGAAACTTTCCCAAAGTTGGAAAATGCTACAATTTTTTTTCTTTCCTTTTGTAGGTTGTTAAATCAGCTTATTTATTCTGTACTGAACATGAGTACTTATGTTTTGTCACATCGTGTAACACACCTGTAACACTACTTTCATTGCAACAGTTAGCACAGGCTCAAACCCTCGCTGTCCAAAAAACATCACAGCATAGTGAGGAGCGGACATTCATGATTGGACAGATCTGGTCAATCTGGTGCAGCAATTGAAGACTTAGTCCCCAAGATTTAAACTGACTATCTTGCTCTTCTGTCAGTATGATCTCACAGAAGAGTGGGAGAAAAGGAGCATCAGGCCATGACTGAGATTGTGCTATGCAGCACTTCAACTCAGAACCGCTTCGGTTTAAACTAATGTACCAGTTCATGCTCCCCAGCCCTTGAAGTAGGTCTCGGTTTTGAAAGACAGGTGTCTGCTAAGGAAGGCAGAAGCCCCCCTTGAAGTGGCAGATATAACCCCTTTTCCCTCCAAGTTATTATATTTTGAAATCAAGGGCCTTTAGGCAAAGATGTGGGAAATAGGAATAACAGTTCTTTACTCTCTCTATATATCTATATGTATATAACCAGTCAAACAAACAACAACAACTCTGGCAGTAACAGCAATCACAAACCCAGTCCCAGCCTTCTCGGCTGTCGGGCCCTTTCCCCTCGGGTGCAGTTCCGCTCGCAGCCGGCAGGGGCGCTGGCGGCTCCCGGTGAGCAGGGCAGGTGCGATGGTTCCCCCGCGGCTGCAGGGGGCGCTCCGGAGCGAGCTCGGGGAGCACGCGGTAATGGCGGCCTGGGATCCCGGGAACGGATGGGACAAAGGCTTCATAAACCCCTGGGCAGCCGATCCCGGACTCTCGGGAACAGCAGGCTGGAACGGCAGGCTAGAACGGCAGGCTGGAGCGGCAGGGACGAACGCAAATCCCGGGTGGCAGACGAGATGTATCCAGATGGGAAAACCCCACGGAGGCCCAGGCAGGCAGGGCGAGCAGGGCTACAGCGTAGCGAAAGCTCGAAGCAGCAGCGGGGCAGGGCAGCCACAGCCCGGTCTCCAGCAGGGCAGGGAAAGCGGCTTTTGGGGTCCCGGCGTTGCTTCCAGCAGGAAGAAAGAACGGCCAAAAAGAAAGAAGCAGCAGCTCCTTTCTCTGCAGCTTCTCTCTCCGGACGCTCAGAGCGAACTGACCCCACACCCAGGTGTAGACAAAGGAGTAGCCAGGCCCGCCCCATCCCCCTTTTTGTCTTTCTTAAGTACAGCTATTTGTCCCCTAGCAACATGCATATGGGAGAAAATTCCTTTAACAGGAAAAAACTAAGACTAAACTAAAACCCCAACAAAGTGTTCACAGAACGAGAAAAAACCTGTTCTCAAACTTTTCCAAAGACCAGAAATGCCATTGTAACGTTGTGTATCGTAACAGATATAAATATTCTGCACTCAGGAGGGAATAGCTATTTTTATTTACAAATTCATAAAAGTCAGCTTTCTCATTTATCTTCCAAGAGTAAGAAGAGTAATCAATGAAGCAAAACACACCCTGCTCAAAACCAACACAGAGATAGGATATGTTAAGTAATAATAATCAGAAAAAGTGCATGATTTTTTTTCCTGCTTATAACTTTTAGCTACAGAATTTGATTTCTTTGCCTTAATGATTTGCAAATGTGGTGCTTACACAGGAGACTGGGAACAGCATGTATTTGGACGGTTGTACACGTTCTGACAATATGAATTGTTAAATGCTTTCACAAAGTATTCCCTGAACCCACTGTCTGCCTGCGAACATTCTATGATTTCCCATTCTGCTGTGAAAGTAATCTTTTTCCTGCCTCACACTGTGCAAACAGGTGTCACGAAATAAAAAGGCATATGGCATCAATGTGGCAGCAGCATCTCCTGAGATGGACATCCTGTGGCTGATGGCACACGTACCATCCCTCAGCCTGTCCCTCCAGATGCCCTGGGAGAGAGAGAACATGGACAGCTGAGCTTTCCCTCAGAGGGAGCCTGAGGACAGGGATGGGAAATAAAAAGTTCTGTTTTGAGGTGCCCCCATCAGGAGACAACTGATAACCTCTGAGAAACATGTTTGTGATTTAAAAGTGGCTAAATAACATGGGATGACTTCAACTGCATTCTTTAGTTCTCTTCCTGGATGGGATGTGGAAAGCAGAGGAGGGGCTGGGGCAATGGGATTCACTGAACAAGGGAAAGGGCATTTTAATGCTGACTAGAAGCAGTGAAGTGAGGTTTCCCTTTTCTCCTTTCCTAAGTTAATGCTTTTACTCTTGGATTATGGAGTGAAGCTCCCTTCGGCTCATTTTTCCTCTGCTCATCTTACAGTCCCTTTTCTGCAGTGGGTCACACTTAGATTTTATTCTTCATCAGGTTGAAGGGAGAATGCTTTCAGTTTTATAGTGGGTCTAGTCTTGTGGCTTGGCAAAATTCTTTAAGAGATTCAAGTTTTATTTCTGTGAGGGTGAAAAGACAAAGCCCGCACTTCCTAAATGAATAGTTATAGGGGGTAGGATGCAGTGCAGGTTGAATATCCCAGATCAGCTTTTTTGAATCTCCTGCACTCAAAATCCCAAATGTACAAAGTCTGAAGCAGATCTATGACTGTGGGTTCTGACTTCTAGAGGGAGGGATTCAGGCACATTCTCTTGCCTGGTGTGTCTTCCACAGCTTCTTGCTCAGCATGTGGGGCTCCTTAATTGCCTGGGAGGCACTCAGGTGAAGCATCCAACTGAAGCAATCCTAATCACCCTGCAGGAGCCATATGCTACTCCGTAAGTGTAAGAGATGGTGAGGATCTCTTACCTCTGTCTCAGTCTTAAGTAAATTATAATTGGCATGGAGCATGATTATGGAGTCTGGAAAAAAAAAATCCAAAGACAAAACCACACAAGAGTTAACCCATGTTGAGTGGCTTTATGTGTATTTAGAACAGCAATTATCAACAAAGAATACTTCTCCTTAAGTAAGCATGATGATCAGACTTTGAAATACAGTAACGCCCAATTCATACAAAATTGAACCAACATGAGAAGTTTGCCTTCAGATAAGGCAAATTTTAAATATAAATTTTTACACACGGAAAATGCTGAAAGAACTGAAAATTCAACTGAGACTAATAGTAATTAAACCAAGCGTAATTATAATCTTTGAAACCTGCACAAAGGGAGAAAGGGTAATGCATCCAACAAATTCACATTCATCAGCTTAATGTTGTGCATGAATAGTCCATTAGTAAGCCACAGGAAACGTAGTTTTAGTCATGTTGTTTTCCCATGGCAGTTTTTGTCATTGTGCTTGAAATTATATGAGTTAAAAATCATCCACACGCTGCACTCCCTGGGCTGGCGTTTCTCCGGGCATAAGCAGCTGTAGCTCCATCAACTCCCAGTCTTCCACAAGTGAGCAATAAAGGCTTGCTGTAGAAGCTCACTGAAAGTGCCTAATACTCCTGGAAAAGCAGTGATAGCTGCTCCAATACCTTATTCTGGTAGCTGTCTTTGCAGTTAGTATTGCTTTATTAATTAAACTCAGAATGATGGATTGGAGACTGGTTTCCCTGCCTGCTTTATTAGGAGTAAGGAATTTATACACAGCTAATTCCCATCCAAGTTAATCAGTGTGACCTTTAGCATGCTGTAGAATTAAAATGTTGTCCAGGGCTCAAAATTTGTTTCCAGATAGTTGTTGGAATGTGCCAGCTGTGGGATATTACTCCACACATCAGCTGAGATGTGCAATTGCATCCTCTGTGGTTTAAGGTCAGATAAGTGAGCTGAGCCAGCAAAGGAGGCTGGAGACAACACAGCTGAACTTGTTCAGTAGCGGAGTGGGTCATGGATGTGCAATCCCTACTGCTACCTTTTGTGTGTCAGGAGTTATCTCTGATGCCTTGTGTTAAGAAGCAACATGTGGGGGAGACAGAGAAAGAAGAAAGCTCTTGCATCACGTAAATACCATTGTTTCAGAGGAATATAATATCCGTGCTGTGCAGTCCCCTCACCGTTACATTTTAGTAAATGCTGGAATATTATGGGTTTACAATACTGAGAAATATCTCTTTTTTGTTCCTCAAATGGGTGACACTCATCACATTCCATCACAAAATTTGTTTTTCCCAAGGAGACACCAGCAGACTCCTAGTTTGTTTTGAAACCTTGTCAAAGTGAAGCTGTTCCAGTGGCAGGGATGATCATATGTGGAACTTCCACACAATTTCCTCTGTGAGAACACATCGCATATGTTTGCTATTATTTTTAATGACTGTCTTCCAGTTGCTTCTCATAGTAGTAAAAAAATCCACCCAGCTACTGTTTAAAGCACTTCCTAGTCTGTGCTAAAATCTCCCTTCTTTCACTTTTGTGGCAATGCTCTTCTCCAGCCACTTCTGGGACTGAAAACAATTCTTGTCCCTTCAGGCATCTTCTAACCTTAAATTAGTATACAGACTAAGCAATTATTCAGAAAAAGGAAGGCACTGTGAATGCAGATTGGCAAAAAAGAGTAATTGTTTTTACAATGAGTTTTTGCTTGCTAATGTTATTAATGGGGTTTTGTTTGTTTGTTTGAAGCCATTCCTACGTAGTGGTATGGAGTGAGCCAGAAGTAATGCTGCAGGTACAGGTCACTCTGGTCTGTGAACTGGTGTTTTCATGGCTGTAGTTTCACTTTGTCCTTATATGCTGCAGAAGAGTGCTGGTTCTTTTCCAAAGTTCCAAGGGTTCATCAAACCAAGGTGTCACTCTACAGCCAGCCCTCTGAAGTTAGAATATCTGCCTAAAATTTCAGGGTTATACCGTGAATTGAGCTGTGTCATCATTTGGCAACTCTAGCTTATTTAGCAACTGAAATCCTTTTCTAGCAACTAAATCCCTTTCATTTTTGTTTTTGCTCCTTTGTACTGATTTTTTTTTTTTTTTACCCTCTATGAAGTAGTTTTATATCTCCTGACCTTGGAAAAAAAAAATATCTCTGCTGTTCTGCAGTGCAGAGCTAGGACAGTAGAGCTCTGTGGTGGGATCATGATGATGAGTGCTAGAAGGTGTGTTTGTGCCCAGAAACCAGAGGACAGGCTAATAAATGCACTTTTTCTTTGCCTTCCTGCACTAAGCTGGTGATTGTATCATGTAATGCATGGGTTAGTGGTTTGGGAATTGTTTCCACATTCTTTGCTAAGCCTGCACAACTTGTGTGATGTAATCCTTCTCTACTGAAATCTTAAAATATAATTTTATTCAAACTTTACTATTGAAATAGAAAGGAAACAGATAAAGATATCAGAAACAGGAATATTCTATCCATACTGGAAATTGTACCTAAATTTTGTCTTGTATCAAGGACCAATGAATTAACTGTTACAAGCTTCTAAAAATGTGGCTAAATGGCTAGGCCATTCTACAGCTTTGCTTTTCCAAGCTAGAAATGAAAAATGTGTTCTTCCTGTAGTTTATCCTGCACAAAAGGTGAAAGAAAAAAAATACAGTGTCCTGTTCCTTCTGTCATGTTCCTCCTGCATTTTTGTGATGATGTCATTGAGCAGATGCAGCCACTCATGCCTTGAACTAAAGGACAAGTTAGCATAGCTGCTTCCCACTGCTGAGCTGACATTTGGACGTTGTTCTCACCTTTTATCTCTTTAACAGTGCTGAGGGAAAGGTGCTGTCTGACCAGAGCTGTTGGCTGCTCCCAATGGATCTCAGGTGAGATTAAAGCACAAACACATGGTGGGTAGATGGTATGTCATAATGCATGGAAAGGACCTGACTATTTATAAGTTGCCTTATTTTAGTTACAAAACCAGTGTATTCATTAATTCTTCTGAATTTGTTCGGTTTCTTGATTATTCTTATGGTCCTGATGTCATGACAGAACATCTAGATGTTGGCAGGACATTGAGCACCCTTTGGAGTTCCTGGATCTTGCAGCATATCCAGCTATGTGAATTAATTACAGCAGATTAAAAAATGCAGAATGTTGGTTGAAAACATTTTTTTCAGCATTGAAACAGAATAACAACCCTGGGAAGACCCCCTGAAATATTTCACAGGGAGCTTTACTATATACAGAACAATAACATATTTGAAACAATAAAGGTGAAGGAGTATACTAACAAGAAAAATAACAAGTTATAAACTTGAGTGTTGCAGTAACTGTTGGGTATTGTACAAAACCTGATGCCACTATTATCTTCTTGGAAGTGACGCATTTTAGTTCTATCAAAGGGCAGCTCTTCACTATGTGAGATCAACATTTCTGTTCAAGGTGAAGTGATCCAAGGATCTTACCTGATTTGTTAATGGAGCTGGTCTAAATACTGACAGAGCCTGCACAATGTCTCCTGACTCTCCTTTTAATCTTTTCAATCCTATTTCGTATCATAGGAACTGTTCCTTAGCCTACTTAGAAGAATGTCTCTTTTTCCTAGGTCAAAGAGTCTTCTAGTGGTGTATAATGGAAGAGTTAGCACTTCAATCAAGAAAAGAAGATACGGCAGTCAATAAGACAGATGCATTAAACAGATAAAAGCAATTACTTTGGAGTGACAGTGACACCATGTATATAATGCAATATGATTTTAAACAAAATACAGAATTTCTGTGATGTTTAAAAAAGTACATACTATAAATAAAAAAAAAAATCACAGCAATTGCCAAAATTTCTTGTTCAAAATAACAAAAACAAATGCCAAAGTGTTGATGCTCCTTTGATAGTTTTACCAGTTGTGTGGTTTTGCACGCTGTATAATAAATGGTAAGAGCCCCTGACCTTTTTTACTTTGTCTAAGACAGACCTGTTAGCATTTTTTCCCCTTTAAACACTGTGGTATATTGTCTAAAATTTTACTGGCAGCAGTGCTATCCAGAAAAAGTCACCATAACAAGCCCCTTTAGGAATGTGTTCATCATGTCACAAAATGCTGCATTAATTAATTATCTCTTCCTAGCACTACAGCAGACCTTCAAATTAATAGCTACTGCAAACTATAGGCAAACAGTAGGTGTCTGACTTAATTAACTCTGACTGCGTGTGATGTGATTTGTATCTTGGTGTTGCTTGTGCTAAAAATGGGCACTGTTTTTCCTGTGGCATATGGCTGTATTTCTCCAAAGGGCTGGGATACTGCAACTTGAGGAGCAAGATTACTTTACTGTTGTTTGATGATTTTGTTATCATTATGGTCTGCAGAACAGAAGATCTGCAAACACCGAGGCACAGGTAATGGAGTAATGCCAAATTAATTGCACTATTGTTTTGATGAAGAACTCCTGTAAGTAATATATAAATAAAGAAACAAACTATTAATAGAAACACCAGAACAGATTTGCTGTATGGTCTAAATAAAAACAGACTGTATGATGACATGGGTGATCTGAAGACCCCACTGCACTCAAGAGAGAAATTACTTACTTTTTTATTTTAAGGGTAAATTCTAATGCCAAGGATAATTTCCTCCCTGCACCACCATGGCCATGCACAATTCCTCACAGCTACTCAGGGCAGGAAATTCAGCCACCCCGTTACTGGAATGGTTATACGTCTTTGTTGTCCTAATTCTGGTGAAGTATTTACTTCACAAAACTTCTGGGGACACCGTGAGTGCAGTTGAACACTATCAAAAAATGCTCTTCTTCCCAGAAGTCCTTCTGGATGAGATATTTTATCTTTGCTGGGGGGATCACATAAAATAATGATGCTGTTCCCTTGTGAAGGTACAAAGTGATTGTGAAGAGTGCTCATAAAAATCCTGTCTGGATATAGGTGGCACATCCAACTGTCACCTCTCTGTCCTGCTGCACAGGAGGTATTCCAGCATAGCAACACATATTTCAATTTTGTGCAAATTTTTTTTTAAAATAAGGGGTTTTTTTTCCCCAAATATGTAATTGCAATTGTTCCATCCTTTTTCATTATGAAAATGTAGAAAAGACTTCTACATTTTAAGACATAAAATGCAACATGAAAAGTACACACAAAAATAGTATTTTTCTTTAACTCTGCTACAGAATGTGTGGTAAACTCTACATCAGAAATAGAATATATTGTAATATATTATAAATAATAACTATCAATTAACCAATAGTTAATGCTTGGAGTCACCCCATGCTTGAATACCTGATGAATATTAATAGTTATTTGGTTTGTTTTTATGGAGCCTTCTCCTCAGATGTTATATTTGAAGGAAAGCAGTACACTTCTCTTATGGTTGCTAACTGTACCTTTCTATTTTGAGTTGAGTCCTTACGGTTTTTGCAGAGTACCAAATGTTCCTATTTCCTATGAGAAGGGTTTCCAAATGAGCCTTTGGCAATATTTCTGTACAAAGTGGGACCACTGTAGGAATAAACTGGCTTTGCCTCTCAAATCTCCATGGGGCTTATGAGGTAAAATGACTTTAGCAGGGAAAGTAGGTTAAAGCAAGGAGAGACAGCCTCCTCAATCAACAGAGCTGAAAATAAGCATAAACACCCACCTGATCCAATACATGTAAGACTCAGTAGTTCTAAAAAAGACCACAGGTCAAAAAGCATCAAGTAACTTAGACTTATAAAAGATGTCCTTAACTGTTACTTGGATGATTTAGCTTTAAACTAGGTTTACTGTATGATGATTTTAAAATCTCATTTGATATAATCTTAATCTTTGAAAGTAGTCTGTTTTTTTGGATATGAACACTGAAAACCTGAATATTTTTTTTTCTTTTTGTGTGTATGTTCCTGCCAGTGTATTTTAGTAAGGATTAGAGGGTTTGGTATTTTGTTGTGGTTTTTTTTCAACCATTGGACCGTAGGTAAGTTGCTTGAGTAAGAATTATTAGAAAAAATAGTGTGTTCTTAATTATTTTTAGAATTTCTTCTTTCAGACACAGATTCTCTAGGAATTAAAATGTTTTCCTATTTTTTTTTTCCATACCTAATTCAATAGCTTTCTCTGTTTTCTACCATGTGAGTTCTTACCAGTAATATGGACTTTTTCCCACCTCCTACCTATAGCATTAATGAACTGTTACTTCTGGAAATCCTTTTGTAAGTTCCCTAAGATATTGTAACACTTCTTCTCAGCTCCAGTTATAAATTACCTTGAATGTAGAGATTAATTTTGACACTGATGAGTTTTCATAGTACCAAAATTTACTAACAGTAGTTATGTCACTTATGTGCCATTCTTGATAGTATCACTGTGTATCATTGGGGGAAATTAAATTCTGACAACAGAAGCGTCTCATTCGTCTCAGCTTTTTTCCCTTCTTTTTGTAGTGTAACAGTGCCCCCAAGAGCTTTTTTTTCAGGAAGGGGCAGTTTAAGAAAATTAGGTCAACCATCCATCAGTATATTAATCTCCAAACATAAAAATTCTGCCCAGCATTGCAACCAGAGGTGTTGGTTTGAAGAATGGCTTAAAGACAGTTTATTTTGGTTTTCTTATCTTATGCCCAACAATAGAATGTTAACTAAATGACTGAATTCCTCTAATGGGTCCAGTTTGGAGAGCTCTGCTTGCAGAGGGTATCTTTGCTGGCACTCTGAAGAAAGGGAGGAGGCTGCAGGGCACTTCTCAGCAAAGGTCTTTATGGCAGGGCTGCTTTTGTCCTTTGCCAGTTGACATCAGGAGAGCTGGCAGTGGTCCAGGTGGCAGCAGGAAGTACTATTTGTTTGTTTAGAAGATAGATAGCATGAAGTGAACAAGAACAAAGAGAGAATAAACAAGGAACAGCTTTAGTTACAGCCCAGTCGTAAAAATACAAATACCAAGCCTATTAGGTATTTTGCTAAAATACATGAAATATACACAAAAATAATCATGAATAGCCTCTAACACTCAGAGAGGCAGATTTTTATGATATCCTGAAGTGATAAAACTTTTCAACATTTTTTAAGTGTCAGGAGTCATCAGTACTTTTCCTGACCGAGAAACATCTACTACAAACAGAAATTCGGGTAGTTTGTTGTCTTTCTCTCAATCCCGTCGCATGGGTTTGCCAAAGTGGAAACTCATAAATGAAATTTAAAAAATCACACGTAAGCAAATCATTGCTTTAAATAACTTTCAATAAACTGTCACAGGAACAGCTCAGGACTTCATGTACAACAGAAGTAGGAAGTTTAAATAGTAGGCATGGTCTCCCCGAACGTCCTGCTAATATCTCTCTTCAGCAGAGCGATCTCACTTTCTCAGGAATATCTCTACAGACCATTTTCAGCGAGGTCCTAGGCCCCTGAGAGATTTAGGGGTGGAAGTCAGCACTTTGAACTCTACCTGGACAATATGCAGAGCTTCTCATACTGGTAGGTAAGTGTCAAAGCCTTGTGATGTGATAAGACCTGTGCCAGAGCACGAATGCAGTAACAAGATGATGTTGTTCAGATCAAGTGTGCAGTCTGCCAAATGTGGTTATTTCTGACTTGCACAGATTTGCCTGAATAGAGATGAGTATGAGAAAGAGGAAGTGCTATAAAACACACAAAGAAGAAATAAATCATAGCATTCCTAGGTACTCCCAAGTTCCAAAGAATAAAACTGTGCTCTTGGTTGTGGGAGAGCACCAGAATGAAGCTTAACTCTGTGACATGTGACTTTGTTCTCTCCATAGGAGATGTCTACATCCTGCAGCTTCCCACAGCTTCATTACATACTCACTAAATATTTTTACATGGACATTATAAACTCATTTTGGATCACAGAGTGTGTCCATTCTTTAGCTCACTGAGTTTAGAAACTTAATTATTCCTCCTTATATTAGAATTACAACTAATTAGGAACCAATTACTAATAATAAAAGAAACGTGCTGTAATTTATCTGTCAAATGCATCCATGTACAAATATTTTAAAGGCTGTACTGGCCTCCCAAATAAATAGAGATCTACTCTCTTAATAATTATTTTATGGATCTTCATAGCTTTGACTCCATGAGTCTATTTTTCCAGTCTGTTAGCATCACAGCACATAATTTAGGGGTGGGAGAATAAACTGTCCCATGGGAAAATAAAAAAAATAGTTTTTAGGTGCCTTGTGGTAGTTGCAGACACTTTGGGGTGAGTCCTTTGTGTTTTGTGCTTAATATAAACACAGGGAAGTTGTGGTACAGCTAATCAGCATGGCCTTTCACTACGGATTCAGGGCATTATTTGCAATTCAGTGGATTTGTTTTGTTCTGATTAATAATCTGACAAATTTCTGAGCTTTAGGAAATATTTCACTAACATTTAGAAATATAAAAATAACTCGAGGCATTAATTTTCTAGCATTCAAAATTCAGCATTTGCCTTAAACCTGGAAGTTTGCTCTTTTTAGTTTTAACCCAGACAAATATGAACCTTGAATAGGTGTTAGAGCGAGTATGACATTTCTCTGTACAGAAAAAAATTCTGCTCTTGAAATTTCTTGCTCTCACCAATTTTAGTCAGCCTTACCCAACCTGAGTTGGCAATACCAAAACGTGATCCCACACAGCAAATCACTTCTGGTTCAGCAATGATCTGCAAGTATGTGTCTAATGTTACTCCTGCTTGAAACTCCAGGATTCCAGCTTTGCATTTGTTAATTACTTGGATTTGGGGCAGAGATCAGAGAGGAAGAGGTCTCCTTTTTTAGGAATATTTGTAGCTGATTTCCCCATCTGTAGAAGTAATTCCTACTTAAAAATTAGAAGTAATTTCAATTGCAAAAGCAGACACTAAATTTTCCCTTTCTTGATTTGATTTCTGTGGCAGCAAACTCACCAAAGACAAAATGTTGTGGAAGAGAAGGTCAGAATGGATGGTTTTACAAGTGGGGTGGAGTCACTTTTACAAAAGTGGGAGAAAGGTGACCTCTGCTCAGAAGCCTCCCTGCTCATTAGCAGGTGGATGTGGTTTAAAGAGTCACTGTGGTGCAAAGAAGGAATCAAATTAGATGTTGTGTGAAGCTGTCATTACTGTGTGTTTCTCTGTATGTTCCAGCTTAAAGCGTGTCGTTCCTTTCATAGCAGCCCCTCAGATTACTGTAGCTCATCCTTTCCACATCAAAGTGCTGTCAGCACTTTTATAGTATAAAAAGAACACGGACATAACTTTACAATACATTCTCTTCAAACGGCTTTGACTTGTGCAGTTGCAACATTTTATTCTGGGATTTGCAAAGGAAGATGCGCTAAAATGAGTAGCATCTTAAAGCTGAACAAAAATAGGGAACGAAATATCTATTTAAAATTGGACCAAAGCACCTCTGCAGGGATGGTGAGGATTTTAGGAAGTCAATTCTTCTCAAGTGCCATCTGAATTATACTTCAGTCAGCTAGTATGAACCACTGAGAGTGTGGAAATTGTCCATTCTTGAAAAGTATGAATCATCTCTTTTTATTTACTAGCTAAAAAAACTTGGTACCTTAAAAAGTCTTCAGTAAAATATACAGTAATATCAGATCCAATCAGCTCAAAGGCTCAGCCTCAGCTAGTAGCCAGCAGCTGGGCTCACTGTCTTGGCCTTATTGCTCTATGAGAAAGTAAAATAATGAAATATCGAATACAGGAAAAGAGAGAGTGAAAGGCAGCAGAAAGACAGAACTTCATAGAACTGGCTTTAACTTTGTGGGTCTTTCTTTAAACCCATTCTGCCAAGAAATTTGTTTTCTTCTTAGTGATGATGCAGCTATGCATGTAGAATGTGTAAATGTTTCCAGTTGTATTTCCTTGCCATGTTTGTCATTTGCCAGCATCTGTAGAAGAGGTTGTCACAGAAGTGAGTAATGGCAGGACAGAGAACAGAAATGAGAAAAGCTGACAATCTGTGAAAGGGAGGGCAGCCTGTGTGTTGGCCAGCAGACAAGCAATTCCACGTGGTTCATCCATCCATCTCCCATTTCAGGCATTCTCAACAGCTGGGACTGGAGTAATGTCATACAGGACTTTGCCTCTTTTCCCTGGTGGAAGGCTAAAGGTGCTGGATCTTACTGTCATTGGTGCTGAACTGGGCTACTACAGTCAGTCTTTCCAAAACAAATTATAGACCTAGGTTTTCGGATATTCTTCCTGCTATTTCTGCATAGGCAAGTAATAACCTAACAAGCTCTGGAGTTTCAGGTGGATGTGCTGTACCATTGTCAGGAAGACTCAGGGATCTCTTCCATTCCATTGTGGTTGAAGGCAATGCAACACAGGAGAAATTCTGTACAGGATGGACCTAGCTATGGCCACAGAAAGGATAAGCCTGTGCCAGCATGTGGGACCACATTTCTCTTTCATATAGGAACTCTAGAGTTTTGGGTTTATCCCAAATTACAAGGAATTCAGGCATGTTTTTTCAACAGAAAATAGAACTACAGCTGAATGAATAATTACCAAAGTGCTGTATTTAATTGTCAAGGTTATAATACGATATTCAAAGAATTATTTCTTAGTATGAAAAAGCACAGCATTACTATGAAATAAGGTAAGAACATTCACATGAAGGCATAAAGTTCAATGAGAGAAAGAGAAAAGTTAGTATTTGGATAACTTTTTTTTTTTTTTACTTTTTGGAAAAAAAATCATGAAATCACAAAAATGAAAGTTTAGCTCTATATATACTACGTTTGTGAGATCCATCTCTACCTAAATACCGTTCAACTTTGCTTCAGAACCATAGAATATTTACATTCAAAACTACTTCATCCTTCTACGTTTGCTTTTGCTCCCATATCTTATTAGCATATGACACAGCATTGTGTCCTTGGCTCTTCGTGAATGCAGAAGGACAAATACTTTGCAATAATGTTCCATGTTACAGAGAGGTCACAAACCGATCTTGGTTACTTCAGTGTAAATCTGGAGAAACTCGGCTGAGCTCAATAGACTTACTCAGGCCTGAAATCAATTATTGCTCTGGTGTGAGCGAGATGGAGCCCGGCTCCTCGGCCCAGTTCTGGCATTGAGATGCAAATGGGCACGGCGGGGAAGAGGGAACCCTGCCCGGCATCCCAGCGGCAGCCGGGCCGCCGGAATGCTGGCACCGCTCGTGCGGGCCAGGCGAGGAACAAAGGCGGGGCGTGCCGGCCGGGGCGGCCCGGGGAGCGACACGGCCGGCGGGCAGCCGGGGACAGGCTCAATGGAAGGGGGTCATTGTCATGCAGCCATGCAAGAATAGAAACAAAATGCAGCTTAAATACTCCTCCCCCGAGCCAGCCCCCGCGATTATGCTTCCAATGACCGCAGTGGTAGCTGTGGTGTCCATATTTCCATTTCGGTCCCTGGCATCTGTGGGCACTGGCACTGAAGCAGGGCCCAGTGGGATGCCTGGAAGGCAGTGCTGTGCCAGGTTAGTGATGGGCTACATCAGTTTAGACAAAATGATGCTTCCTGACACCCTCCCTGTGTAAGCCACCCTGTAGGAATAGGCTGCAAACACACACACCACAAAGTTCCTTTCCATCTCCTTCCTGTGTCTTACCTCCTACACCAGCAACCAAGCAATTAAGAACATGTAGTCTTAACCTGTATCAGTTTAAAAATTACACTTCCCACCTGATGTGTGCCATTACACAATTTTTTACACAGAGAATTTAACCCGAAGTAGCACATATGTCAGTGGCTGAGTCTCAGTTGTTCTCACAGAGGAACCCCAGTAGTACAGTGGGATGTTTTGGGGGTAGGGATCTGCACTCTTTAAACCCTTCCCCAGGGAGCCCATTCTCCGGCTTGCATTAGCTTTAATAAAAGTCAGAGGGGATTACGAGTTTTGTTTCTTTTGCCATGTCAGTATTTTCCCGTATAGTGATGAGGAGTCTATATAAGAAAAAAATAACACTGCAACAGACCTCTTAAATCCTGTGTCATATTTACCCACTAGTGATTTTTTCCCTTTGGTAGCACATGTAAATAAATGTGAAGAAAATAAATCCTGAATAGGCAGCTAATTCTGTAAGCAAAGGATGACATCGAATTTAACAAGGAAATTAATTCTCCATTTCTTTTTGTTTAGTTTTTATTATAATTATTTAATGCTGTTTACCTTTCTCCATTTGTTATGCTCAAATGGACAACTCTGGGAAAAATAGTAAATACATAAAAACTTGATAAACCTCTTGATCTATGACAAGCAGAGAATAAAGCCTTATTTGAAAGCGATAAATAGTAAGGAATTGCTTGATTTTTCAGAAGTTTGCTTTTTTAAAAAAATTCAGGAATACAAAATATTAACTTAATTTTACAGTAAGTTTGAACTAGCTGACCTTAGTCTTTGAAAATGGGAGAATTCCATTGTAGACAGCAGATTTGGCACTTTATTTTGAAAGATAGTTCTAAAAGGGAAACTCTTGCTCCCCACTTTACTTCCAACTGCAAAGTCTATATGACTTTCCAAACTGTTGTAGTACCTACATATAAATACTCTGCTACTAAACCTGAGAATGGTAATTTTCTTCATCCACAGCACTTTTAGACAACCTGGAACATATATCTCTGCTTTGAGCACTAGCTGTGTAAAAATGTCCATTGTAAATGCAAAAGAGAAAGTTTCCAACTCGTTTATTATCACCTCTCTTCATTAAGCTCTTGTAGGTGAAAGATTTAATATGGAAAAAAAGATACCAAATTAAAATCAGTGTTTCAGGTACATCCTGTTGTGATGAGAGTTGATGTACCTTTACTGAATACAGACCACAGAGCTGACAAGAATCAGGATAGCAACGATTGCCTCTGATCCATCCCAAAGTCTGTGAAACATCCAGAGGGGTCCCTGGGCAAAGGCTGAGGAGGGCAGGGATTTGCCATTCTCCTTGTCTAAAGCCCCAGACAGAAGAAAGTGTCGTATTAGAGCATCTCAGAGCTGTAAGGTGACTGGGGCTTTTAGGTCAAAACAAAGGAATCTTCTTCACATCAGTATTACAGAAGGAAATTACATGAATTAGCTAAAAAAGCATTCTGAGGGCACTGAAGAGAGACAGAAAGTGTTCAATTTCTAGTTACGGGGTGCACATGGCTGGGTCATGGCCATGCCTGCAGTAGATGTTGTCATGCTGGGGGCCATATGCTTTTAAGTTTCTCAGGAATTAATAAAGTCATGACTTTGCTTCTCCCAGCCTCCCCCACAGGTCAGCCAAATTATGGGGTGTGCTGCTCTGGTGTGCTCTCACAGGCGATACTTTGAAAATCTAAATTCATCTCCTTTGCACAGGGAACACATAATAATTCTACTGACAAGTATCCAGGCAGACTCTGCACAGCAGCTTTGATGTGCAGAAATCCTGGCTGAGCCTGGTGACCTGGCAGGGCTGTGTAGGAGGCAGACAAGTGGAATTCCAGTTTTATATATGGGCACACACTAAGGAGTTTTGAGGTATTGTGTTCTGTCTAACTACTGTCTGCAGAGCTTTAATCCATCAATCACCTTCCAGATCTATAGAGTTTATTTTCTTTTGCTAGCCACAAATCTGAGGTGGCTCTGGTACATGTCAGCCAGAACAATATTTCCATTTATTTATATCATTCAATACACTGAGTGCATTGACCATACACAAAATTAAGTGATAGGCTGTTTTTTATTTATCTGAGGGGGATTGTAGTGGTCAGAAGTAAGGACAAAATTTAGGGCCTTATCCCTCCTAGGCTGCTGAGTCTCCTCAATTTCTGTAGATTTTAGTGAGGAACAGGGGACAAAAGCTCCTTATGGAATGGTGTCTTTGGGAAGGAGTGTTGTGACAGCCAGCAAAGCTAAGCTGGCAGTGGGGACAGCTTCTGTGCTCACTATGCATCTGATATTACTCAAATGACTTTACTCAGAGTATTACATAGTGCTATGTGTTGCAATAGAAGGTCACTGCTGTTGCCAAATTCTGCACCTCTGCTTACTGAAATAAAAGCCATAATAGAATATATATGTAAAAATTCCTTTCCTCTATTACTATGGTGATTTGTCTTAAAAGATACTATAATAAACACAATAAGTCATAATAATTACTTCATGTAAAAACAAACAAACCCTGTGACCTGGTTCCCTTGAAATGTTAAGCGATTCTGACTGAAACACGAACTATCTGCTAAGAACAGTGAATTGTTAGGGTGAAGCTGGAGGCTGTCTGCTTTATAGAAATGAAAGTAATGAATTAAGAAAACTCAACACTGATTTGATAAGTTTGCATTACTTAAATTAGTTGCCATGAGAAATCACTGAAAAAAGAGGCTTTTATGATTTCTTTTTGAAATTGGACAATGCTCATGGTGTTAAAAGTGTGCATGTATGAAAGAACCGGATTGCAGAATCTTTAATGTTGACCTTCTTTTGATAACTTAACTTTGGCATAGCCTCTGCTTTTAAATGAGAGCACTCAGTTTGTAGTGCTGTCTTAAACTCACTGTATGGCTAGTGAGCTTCAGCAGGTTTAGCACTTCTGTGCTCTAGACATAGCATTTGTATGTTTTTTTCCTCCCCAAAGAAGTAAATTATTAATACAGCATCAACCTTTTTTAACCTAGCTTCTGACAGGCTGGGATTTTTCCAATCTCAGTTGAAACTGTCTAAATAATTTATCAAGTATTCTTTCACCGTACAATGAATTCTGAAACCTAAGAAATGTTAAATGAGATTCCCTGCCCTTACAGTATGAGTGGGTTACTGAGGTTAAGCTAGTATTTTCTTTGAACTTTTGTCAGTCCCTGCTTTCTCCCGTTGTACAGTCTCCTTTTTCTCTCCTACTGTCTATTAATTTTCATGACATTTTCTATTTATCAGACTCTTCCTTTGTGTTTCTGTTTCTCTTGCTACCTCTTCCCTTGCTGATGTCTTTCTATATGTCTTCTTCATTACAGTAAGACAGCTTTCCTTTAAGATGGTCCTCCAGAGAGAGAAACCATTGATTTCTAGTCCCAAGCTGTACAGGCAGTCCTGGATCTTTCAGTACAGCCTCAAATTCAACTGAACCTTCTCCCATCCCCATTAAGAAAATGGTGACAAATCACAGAATCACAGAGTCATAGAATGGTTTGGTATGGAAAGGACCTTTACAGGTCCTGTAGTCCAGCCTCCGTGGACGGGGACACAGAGAGCAGGTTTCTTAGCGCCCCATTCAGCCTGGCCTTGAATGCCGCCGGGGATGGGGTATCTGCCCCCTCTCTGGACAGCCTGTTCCAGTGTTCTGTCACCCTCACCATGAAAAATTTCCTCCTTATGTCCAGACTGAATCTAACCTCTTTCAGTCTAAAATCATTACCCCCTTGTCTATTGCTACAGGCCCTGCTACTAAAGAGTCTTAAAAAGTCTTGAGGTCTTTGGTAGAGAAGGAAGGTGTTTGCACAGAACTTGGATCCACAAAGAACACGTAAGCTTGAAAAGACGTATTTCCAGGTCAGGTATCTCACACACGTGAACGCCAGTCCATTTCTATCTGGTCAAAACTTCCTCAAAGATTGGCTTTTTTACAACACTTCAATAACTGCCTCTCGAAGAACCACTTAAGAAGTTTTTAAAAACACAAAAGAACCCTCCACGAAAACTTTGAGCTATTCCAAATTTTACAGCATGTATTTTAATCCTTTTAAAGTTTAGTCAGTGGTTCAGGTTACTTCCAATTTTCTTTTCAGGAAGAAAAAAAATGATAAAGTAGCACCCCACAGAGATTTTTATTGAGACTCAGCAATTCAGTATTGTATCCCTTATAAATTAATGATATAAGGAACTATGCTTCAAGACGTCTGAAGTAGCATCACGTTGCTGAAAACAGCAGAAATCTGGACTGGCTGCTGAATTTCTATAACTCTGCTGTATTGTAACTGTTTAAAGTGAATGTTATTCCATTAAGGAAGCTATTTAATTTTAAGGTTTAAAGCAAAGCTGACTTTGGAGAAGCTGACCTGCCTGAGTCCCCGTGTCAGACAAGAAATAGTGTCCAGGCATGATTTTGTAGGAAACACCCACCAGATTATTTTTCTGAAGGTTTCCTCATGCAATACTATGTTCTATCTCTAAATATTAAAAATAGATTTGTTACATCCTAACTTTTGAGTTATTATTTCACCATATATTGTAAAAAGATCAGACAAGAATAAAGCTTTGATTTTAATTTGAGGAGCAACAGTTCTGCCACTCGATGGCTACTATAATATTAATAAAATACTTGAAAACTATATGTGCAAAGATTTGTTATGAGATATGCCAGTTTGCCTGTATCTGATATATTTTTATTGATACCTGTTTATAGATAACAATTTTTCAAAAGTCTAGAAAAAGTTAATTTTACTCCAATACTCTAGTTTGCCTTTTATTTTATATAACAATATAAAGCTTAATCATGAAGAAAGCTTTATTTGTCACTTCATAGCTATCTCTGCTGGATTATTTTCCTTTTTACGAAACAGTCTACTTGGAGTTGAAGAAACAGGGAAGGGATGTTCCATAATCCCGACTTTCCACTAGATGACGCTCTAAGTACAAAAACACAAATTTCAGCATGTTCATAAATTTATGTCTGAGTTGCTTAAACACATTACGTGTTCGTTAATTTACTGCTCTTATGTGCTTATAAAGACTGATGATATGGAGGCACAGTGGCCTCTGAAAACCTGGGAAAACGGTGGTTCTTCTATTCAAAAGTTTGGCAAGGGATATTTCCCCTGGTATGTCTATGGCAGTAGTACATCATTTAACTCCAGTATTAATTGTTTTGGTCACTTGTGGTACGATACACTTACTAACAGCATTTTTTTTCTTACTTGCTTAAATCTTACCCTAGTGTGGTTAAATGCCAAAATTTACTATGTTCCACTCCCGTAAGGTGTAGTAATTTGAATAGCTACCTAGTATTAAAATACACCATGTATTACATAGATAGATTACATAGAAGCATGCACACACACATATTTACCAACTAGAATTAACAGATAAGTGCTATTAAATAACTGTGTATTTACCTGACACCTCCCTCACAGACATCTTTACATAAAATAAAGTAACATAAAGGAATCACTGTCATGTCAATGCCTTCCTTGTAAAGTGTATTCCATCTGCACTGTTTCTTTATAAAAGATGTAAGACAAAGTTTTGAAACTACACTGGAAAACTTGAGCTGCTGGAGTGCCAATTATGTATAATTACACTTCAATGCTGTAATTGTTTATATTTTGTATCATCTATTCTAAAAAAAAAAAGACATTTCAATCTTTTTGATTTAAAATGGTTGAAATGCTTATTGTCAAAACACAATATGCAAAAGAAAAAAGGAAAAACAACCTAGCAAAATTTCAACCAGAAAGGTTGCTATTCTAAGAGAACAATGCTGGGATTAAAAATATTTCATGTATTCTAACCTATAGTTCCCTCTGAGTGCTTTATCAGCAACAGAATGTGTTGTTCAAGCTGTGTGGAAAAACTTTGGGATTTAAGAGAAGTGGGCACACAACACAATTACAGTGACAACTTATTTGAAGATTCCTTGTATTTGCATCAGTGGCAAGCCTGACTGATGAAAATTCTTCCAAATCCTAGAATAGTATGTTTGGAATGTGCACAAAATTAGAAGATGGGCGTTTGCAGGAGAACATTGATGTGCAAGATTATTGTTACTTTTCTATTCATTGGTCGATAATGTTAAAAACCTTCAAGTGTACATTTCTCTCAGTCTGTGAATGTTGGTATTTTAGGTACCATGGCAATGACAGCTTTAATGGGAGCAGACTTGGCCACCCTGCTGTGGGAGACTAGTGAATCACACGATTTTAATCTTTCATGTATTGACTTTCTAACTCTTTAAAATACATTCAGCTACAGACATAAAAGATACTGAAGCTCTGTTTAATAAACAATTTAACAAGATTCTGAACTTCATTAATAAATTAAAGAATATATTTACTCATATGGAAGCCTGACCTGAATGTCTAGATTTCTTCTTTGCTTCTGTATTTACATGTTAAAAATCCCTTAATCTCCTGGTTTGAGATAACTTTTATGAGTATTGTCACTAATGACATGCTATGAGGATTTACATGGAGATTTTTATTCTGTGTTTTCCAACCAATGACATGCTATTTTCTATAAAAATTTTTATGAAAATTCAATTTTAAGGAAAAAAAAATCCTTGTTGTTTGATGATTCAATACTTAGGGTACTTAAGAAATGAAGTACCAATACTAGCTTATTTCCTGGAAAGTTCCAGGAAGATTAAAAGAAAGGACGTTTAAGCAAATGTTATGTTCTGTTTACACCCTGACTCTGCCCAAGTAATGGAGACTTGTGTCAACATATGACTCCACTGGCTGAAATGGTTTCAGGGCACAAGGGAAGGGCTCTCATGAATCAAAGAGCAATGTTTCTTGTTGCAAGAAAAAAATAAATCATGACCTGCGCTTCCCCATTACTGCAAATAATGAGGTTTTTTAATTATAATACTTGATTTAAATTTTTTTAAATAGTTCTAGGGCCTTTTGGTCTCATATTTTCAAGATTTCCAGAACAATCATGATAAATCATTATTTTCTAGATATAAAAATTAATCCACACTTCTAGTTCTCCTAGCTACACTGGCAGACCTCTTCTGTGTGCTCAGCTATGTCAGCAGAAAAATGCTGTCTTCACTTATGTCAGTCAGGAATGTGGTGCAGCTCCACCAGCCAAAAAATTCCCTCTGTCAGCATGTCTTGGGTCTGCGCGAGGGCCTCTGGCAGCCGAGCTGCTCTGGCAGTGCCGCAGAGGCCGTAAAGGCCAGCCCTGAGAGCCGCGTGCACATGGAGACCTGCACTGCCAGAGCTCCGGGAAACCTTTGAACCCGGAGTGATAAACAGTGATCAGCAGCTCCGTGTGTGCTTAAACCTGAACTCTTGCCCCAAGGATAAAATCTCCTTTTTGTCCTGAGGTTTGTTACAGCTTCCCTGCAATGCCAGCCGTGCACAAGGGACGCTCTGGCACTGCAGAGCCTGCCTGACGCCACCCACGCCAAAGTCCAGCCGTTTCCACAGCGAGAATGTGTGGATTTAACCTGCGTGTCTTACAGCTTTCAGTTGTTCTCAGACTTCCCAGCCCTAGCAAAAGCTTAACCTCTTAACTTCTACTTCTCTCTTGCCCAGCATGGGAGCAATACATTTTGTTTCCAACCTGTATCTGTCAGGTACTGTGTGTGTAGGTCTCAGAGGCTGTCCCTGTTTGAGTGATGAGAAAGTGCAGCAAAATTACAGCAAAGAGAATGCAAATTAGAGCAAAAGAAAGAAATTAGGAGGAGTATGGCCCAGAGGATGCCAAAATCAACATCTCCTGTACTCTTTCAGAATACATGTTGAGAAAAGTCCATTTCAAACTCTGGTCGAGGCGAAAACCTGAGATGATTCCTTGTTGTGTCTCACTTGTTTGAATGCAAAGCATTCTCAGACTGATGTAGGATTGTTTTCCCCCCACATAAAAAAAAAGGAGATTGAAAAGTGTCACCTGTGACACTGAGTGAAGTCCACACAGAGGCAGGCTCCCAGGCACTCTGCGTGGGAGAGGGGGCAAAGAAGGTTCAGCAAAGAGTACCATGTCTTTTGGTCAGTCAGTAGGTCTGGGATATGAGTTTTGAAGAGAACAGGGAGGAGCGAAAGGAGAGCAAATAGAGCATTATCCCAGCTGTAAAAAGATTTACTTGAGAGCACCTTCTGAACTAAGGTGAGCAGTAATTTTCTACATGTCTGCACAGCTCTTACTCACTCTGCTTATAGGGTATTTTTAAGGATTGAAATAAAATATTTGAAGCTGAATTGAGCAGACAGACATTATTTTAAACGGACATACAACTAGTATAAAGAATATTCTTTGCAAAAAATGAGTGAAAATATGCAAAACTGAGATTCTAACTAATTTTTTAAAATCCATTTGAATGAGTCCCCCATCCTTCCACAGGAGAAGGCAGAGAAAGGGAGAAATGTTTGAAAGTCAAAATACTACTTTGCACATCTCTAATGTTTTCCATTCTAGGATCTCTAGTGCTTTACAAGCTTAATGTGATTAACTTTATGCTCAGTAAGCAGTTCTGCCCATAAAAATAGGTAGGTCTTTATAGGATTAGGTCCTCAAATTGTCCTTAAAGTGGTGCGCAGTGAGTATCACTGCTTTAACAGACAGAGCTGTATAAATAACAGATACTGTGCTTTGCCTAAAGATCTGTCAAAATGAAAATTGTATGAGATTAACCTGAAACAAAACAAAACAGTGCTCAAATTTGCAGCAAGCTGCAAGGAAAAGGAAAGCAGAAGGAAAGGGGAAAAAAACCCCATAATGAAATATTTCCTTTGATTAAAATATGAAACATTTCTTCCTTAAAGCTCTTAAAATGTCATTCTTCAGAATAAAATGAAAATTATTTAAAATTACCAGTTAGAAATGAAATTGTAATTCTGAGTATGTCAAACTGAAATGTCTAATTTTCTTTGTACACAGCATGACAATTGTCACATCATAAAAAATGTCCTTTGGTGGGGAATGTTTTGTGGTGTCTGTGCTAGGGCGGGGCAGGCGGAGCTTTTGGCACACAGGCCCAGCCAGTCCTAGGCACAAACCAATTTTGCAGCACTGAGGCCCCCAGATGGGCAGCCACAAAGGCCTGTGTGGGTCTGATTCCTTAATGCCACAGGCCCATCTTCCCCTTGTGCCCAGGCTGACCCATCCCATCTCCCTCAGGCATCCCTTTGCCATTTCTGTCTCCTCTCACATCTCTTGGTATACACTTTGTGCATGCAGATGGCACAGAAAATGACTCTTTTTTTTTTTCTGATTGTTTCTTTTCCTTGTGTTAGTTGGGGAAAGATCTCATACTCTGAAAGACTTGCTCATCATTTTCTAATAAAAGCCACGTAGAGGATAAGCAATAGCGGAACTCCCTGCACAGGAGAGGGCTGAGGCAAGACTGCAGCTCTCAGGGACTTCAAGAGGGTTTTGATGACCATGAACAGAAACCTGGGTTCTGAGAAAATCTGAAAAGTTTCCTGAAGTCCATTGCTAGCTCAAGGGAAGAACAGATGACAAAAATATTTCTTTGCTGAAGTCATACAAAATATATATTAAAAAAAATTCATTTTGAAACTATTTAACATTTAATGTGAAATTATGTGTCCACCAAGCAAGTGTTAAGACTTGGACTTCATATAATTTACTGCTGAACAAAATCCTGTTTAATTAATAAGTACCCCACTCAAAAATGAGTTAAGAATGTTGCTTTTCAAATTATATGCAATATCACCAAAACATTATTTTATTTTTACTTTATCTCAAACACTGTATTAACAACATATATAATGTGCTACTGATGTCTTTTATATTTACCTTTGAAACAGCACAGAGGATAGGTTCTGTTTACTTTTGTAGGTGCAAGTATTTTCAGGACTGCAGAAAAGCTTTTGGCCAAATGAATTTGTACTGCAGTTCCACAGGAGCAGAGAGGATATGTGCTTCTTTTCCAAATAAGTCACACAAAGTAATGGGATCAATTTTGAGTTGAAAAGAACAGCCTATTTTCTTATTTCAAAATCCATGAATAGGCACAGCAAGTGAGGATGAACTCAACTAATTTCAGAAAACTGAAGGTCGCCAGCACAGGTTTTTGAGAACATTTGCAAATAGATGCCTCTGGGAATTTTTGAGACTGCATACAGGTCACCTTGTATCCATCGATTCCTTTGGGAGCAGGAGCCTGACTGTCAGTGCAGTTTTGAAAATCTCATTACACTTCTACTGCAGGTTTGGAGTCCTAATATGTTGCTTAGAGTGACAAGAAACAAGCTTCCATTCACTAAGTGTAGTTAATACAAATGTAATGCTAATATATATTTTAATAAATGGTGCTGTTGATACTTAAGGGAAAAAAGGGGTTACTAACAGCATATTTTCAAAATCTCAATTTGCACTTTTTTTGTGCTGTAATTGTACAGTCAGCTTGATACAGATTAAAAAACAGCTTGTCTACTAAAACTGAAGACATAGTGAACTAATGTAAGTTAAGGTTTCTACAATAGAATTTGAATAAGTATATGTTAAGTTTTCTGCTTAAATAAATATATATGAACAGTATGTAGTAAGAAATCCCCACCTGAAGTAAAGGCTATATGCAGTTGCAATTTTGAATGATTATGCACACCATTAAGAGCAAACATTTTTAGAATAGCAAGAAAAAGTGCAAATGCAAACCAAGATTAAAAGCAGTTATTCAAATCAAGACTCCATGATTCAGACCTGTAATTTATATCCCTTTGATTTACACGTCAATCCATTGCGCTTACAGTATTTTCCTCTAATGTAATTAATCTCTCGAATTGGAGACCATATAGTTGTACTGAGCTGCAAAGACATCTTTCTAATCTCTCTGATTCCATTTTACTCATCTGTTAGGGAGAATAAAAACTTATGTCTTTTATGGGTGAAGGTACCATGCAAATGCAAATGATATTATACAGAATGGTAATTGAAATGGTAAAGGAGCAAAGGGTTTTAATAAAATGACAATTCAAGACACATGTAAGTGTCCCTGTGTGAATGTTGATTGAAATAAGGAAAGTTAAGAGTGAATTTTAAGTGCCCATAGAAAATTGCATTGAATGTTAAGAGTAAATTAAGAAGTGCACAGGCCAAGGGACAGAGCTGTCTCAGAAACGGATAAAGAAAGAACTGGAATATTCCTTTGAGGATTTGGGACAAAGGATCACTCAGTCCTTGATAACAGTGCAAAGCAGGTTGGGGAATAGGCTGTGGGGAACACAGGCATAGTGACACTTCAAAAGACACAGGAACCTGAAAAAGTTGAAAATGCAGTTAGCGACAGATTTGGATCTGAAGAGGGAAAAAGCGATAGTGAGCACAGCTGGGTATGATCTTTGATGTTGAATTACACAAGGTTTAAGAAGAATTAGAGCCTTTAGAAGTTACTGTCATTGGAAATTCTAAGGGGTAACTCCAGGGCAAAGCAAAGGCCAAATTTTCCTCTCTGCTCCACAGGCCACAGCTGCTGCTGGCAGGTTGCTGTGGTAGAGGCCTGGCTGGGTGAGCCTGGCACACGTCACCATGCAGATGCTCACGGCTTCCTGGAGGCACCCACTCTGAGGGGCTGGAATGAAGGGAGCCACAGAGGTGAAGGAACCAGCAATGGCCTCAGGTGCACAGAAACCAGCTCTGAGATTTTCCTGCTGAGCCTTGCACACAGGCTGCGTGCCAGCCAGAGCCCTTCAGAGACAAGTGTGAGGGTGAGTGCTGAGGGAAAGATGCACAGGTACTGATAACAGAGTGATAGGTAAGCTGCCAGCCCTCTGCATAGGCTAGGGAAATGATCTGCTCCTGTTTGCAGGGGCACTAGAGTTGTTGCAGTAGTCTTTTAAATTTAACTAAAAATTGCCAAAAAGCAGTACATGGGTATGATGCTCACAGAACAAGAACCATGACAAGACGCCTGCAGAAAAGAAGGATGTCTTCTGGCCCTTCTCATATTAACAGGGGCATCCACACTAGCAATGTAAGACTTACCAGTACATAAAGATCCTGCTGAAAATGTTAAATGTGATTTTTACTTTTTAAGAAAACCTATTTATTTTCAAAATGTATATGGGATCATGTAAGTGGGGTGACAGAGCACAATGGGGGGAACCTGACTTACTAATGGACACGCTCTCAAAAAAGGCAGAAAAGAAATAATTGCCAGCATTATCTGGCTAATGTGAGAGCTGAGGAGGAAGGGTAGGACAATCTCACCTTCTTCTGGGAGGAGTTCTTAGGGCGAGGCTATTTACTTGTGCAGGGTATGGAAAACTTGGTAACAGTGAGGAGAGCGGTGTTTCTGTAAAATGACAGATCTTTGTAGTGAGTAGGAATTTAATGCCAAGCAGCCATGTATTGCTGCTGGCATCTAAAATCTCCCAGTTCGTTTGCTCCAGAATTTGCAGCCCAAAGTGGAACAACAACCAGGAGAAGAAAAGGGACCATCCCTTTAAGTCCCGTCCCTCTGAGTCTCTTTTCAGAGACTGCCTCAGACAGTCAAATCAACAATAATGAAGAGTTTCATGTCAAAGGACATTTTCTCTGATAGCCCAGTCAATCATTTCCTCCTCTCCTCCATGCCTTCCCCTCCCTACCTTTGAATTTGCACAATTGCCACTATTAATGGAGTCTCACTGGTGAAGACAGCAGCTGAGAAAACACCAGTACTAAAGTTTTACAGTGCCTAATTCAAAAAAGGTCATCTCCTTTGAATAGAAAAACAAATAAATAAATACAAATCAGACATTTTAATGGATTCCAGCTGAGGAAACTATAGGACACTGAGATATACTCTGTCTAAGATAAGGCTGTCTTCTCACTTTTCATCATTTTACTCTCTGCTCAACTGGTTGGCAGTTATGATGCTGACAGTTTAATCCTAATTTCCAAATCAGTGTCAACAACTATTTCTTTCTCTGGAAATGATACAGAAAGACCATAAATGACACGGAGTGTGATGCCAAACAAGCCCTTTTCTTTTGGCACACCAAGAGAAGAAAAAAAAAAAAAAATGCAAGAAAAGAAAGAAAAGATATCCACAGCCATTTCTTCTTCTTGGAAAGAGCAAACTAAACACAATGCAAGAAATATTTTCCCAGCTAGCATGGGCAGTTAAGACCATCAGAAGGTGTGACCAAATTACATTTGATTCCTTTGCTTGAGTTACAGATACTTGTACTTCTAAAATTTAAACTGGTGAACTCAAGAAACCCTGCTATATCAATGCTTCTGTGCCTTTTCTGACTCAAAAAAAGATCATCACTACAGGAGAGGCAAGGGCTACTGAGTTTAATCTAGGGAACAACAGATGTCTGGATCACATGTACACTCACTTGCAATATGTCCTTTGGGCACAAGGTTTTGGTTGTGTAGGGCTGTACTGTGACCCTGACAAGAGCCCCAGTGTGTGAATGAGGTGGTTCACTTCATTCTGCTGCTTAAAACGGAGCATGAGAAATAAAATTTCACCTTGTCACAACCCACTTCTTGCGGGCACCATAGTTTGTACCAACTTACCCCGGTGGAATGGATCCCTTTCAGCTTGTTTTTTTTTACCCTATCTTGCTGACTGATAGAGTAGAAAAAGTTCTTAATTCCAGTATCAGTCTTAGGGAGCTAATTAAAAATAAATGCTTATCAAGGAAGGCTTAATTCAAAATGTTTCTGAAAAGAAATGCTCTCCAGTGTTTACCTAGGAACCCTTTACCTAGGAAACCTCTGTGAGCAACCTCTTCCCAATTAGCTTGTGCTACCCTGTCCTGAAGCCTGGTACTGGGAAGTGCACAATATCCACAGCTCCTGCTGGAATAGGGCAATCCTGTTGCCTTCAATGTTTAACACGTCCTCAACATCTCACAGGATGTGGTCTTCAAGCTCCAGTTCACAAACACATGTGCTTAACTTAAGCATGTGAGTAGTCCTATTAATGCTGAAGTGCTTAAAGTTAACCATGTATGTAATTGCTTGCAGGGCTGTTTCCTTAATTAGCTACACTCATCCTTTAATCCTCCCTGTCTTTTAACCTCTGCACTGTTACATGCCTCAATTTCTTTAATCAGATAATGAACATTAAGGAAGTTGTTATTTACTGTTTCTGCTTCAGGACTTGAACTAAAAAAAGATGGACCCTTGGACCCTTTGTAGAGACTTATTATTAAACACAGTAAAAATAAAATGCAATGGCGTAAGAAAGATGTTTGTAACTTTAGAAAAACATCTTAATTTTCCTTTTGTTAAGTGGTTTTTTACACTTCCTGAACTCATGTATTGATTTCTTGACAAGATTTTCCCTAACTTTAAAAATTGCACATTGAATGTCTGATAAACTTCCAGATTTAACTAAAGTTCTATTACACTTTCACAGCAGCAAATCAAAACTGAAATACAGCAATGCAAAGATGACAGAATGGCCACATTAAAACCAAACCTCTTGCCAAAAAAACCCCCACCAAACCAACAGCAACTCTCCCCAGCAATTAAGTTCTAGAAACACAAAATAGAACAGGAAAGAAACCCGACAAAACACCTCTGGCAAAAGTAGTTTTGAAGAGAACATTTTTCAATTACTGTTTTTCATTAAAAGTGTCTGCTAGTTGCACTTTGATATGCTAGATGCACTGCCTGCTTTCTGCCAATCTCTCCTTATCAATTTTGAGGATGCCAGGAGGGCAGGAAAGCACATTTGCAGTCGTCAGGTTTCACTGCCTTTTCTACTCCCTTGACCTACATTTTTTTTCCTAATCTTTACATTTTCTCTTTTTCTTAGTTCAGCACATTAGCATTCCTCCAAATTTTTAATTATTCTCCCTGGTAGTTCCCTGGAGTGCATTGCTTGAACTTTCTCTGCCTGCTTTGCCTCTAAGTAAAGACCACCTATACTATACTTTACTGGAGTCTAACCCCCTGTAGTTTCCTTTACTTCATCTGTATGCTGCAAGCTATCCCCTTTGGAGAGTTGCCTTGGAGTTTGGCAACACTGGGAGTCTATTCTTTCTCAGATGATTTCCCTGTCAGGTTCACTGCTATTGAAAGCAGGACTATTGACAGCACGCATTTTGAATCCAGCCATGAAAATCGCTTCGTGATAATCTTCACCCAGCACTGCATTATATGGTACTACACTTGCTACTGGGCTGGGAATTCTTCTCTGTTTGTAAATCTGCTTTTTTGACCATATTATTTTGAACACTCCATTTCATGCTTAGAACTGAAAAGCAAATGAAGTATCACAGCAAAGTATTAGATGCTCACCTAAAAAGGAGAATGCAAGCCTATCCAATTTGCCTACAGTATTGCTCACTTAATATAGCGAGTAAGCCTGAGGTCCAATATGATTCCTTCATAATGTACACTGAACTGTATCACTTTCTTCCTCAAGCCAGTTTGCCACTGAGCCAGATGTACTCTTCCCATCTTCTCATTACTATGATCAATCTTCTCTCTGCTGATCAGAATTTAATCCTATTAACTCACTGGGCTTGCAGTAAATGCGTATCGTACACTCGCATGCTTGCCACAGCAGATTACTATGCCTGCCTTTATTTTTGGAACATGCACTCAAGGCTGCCCCAGGCTAATCCGTACAGCAATCCTGCTGCATGGCTGCAGGAAGCTGGGAGCGGCACAACCCTGCCGTGCAGGGATTGCCTGGAGCTCACGGACCCCCCTGGTGTGTGATGCGGGATTGCCCATTTTGGGGATGGGTGGCTGGGAGCATGGACACCCCGGGCCTGGTTTGTACAGCTGCTCATGGCTGGGCTGGCACCTGGGAGAAGTTAACACCTAAGGTCCAAGGAGGCTTCTCTACATCCTGGTGCAGTCCAGTTTTCTCAGTTTTATTGAGCGTTTTTGATTATTTGCCCTAAACCAGTAATAGAACGGTGAAGGTCTTGATTAGGGGAGAATGTTCCAAGTCATTTAGTAATTTGTAGCTGCCAATGTTTCAACTAGTTTGGGTCACTAGAGGGTGCAGATTAGCCTCTTCAGTCTTGGTCCGGACGTTTGTGTCATGACATGCAGATCCAGACAGCCTCCTGATTTACTGTATTTACTGTAAGTGCTTCGGAGAGGAGGTGTGAATTACTCATCTTGAGTCTGTTTGCATAATGTCCAGTTTTCCTTTTGCAGGCATACACTGCCAGGGTGCTATATTATGTAGAGCGAAGCATTTCATGCCTGTTCCTGCCAGATACTTGTCAATATAAATATTAACCAGAATAGCAACACGAAAATTTAGGTATGGCTTATTTAGCCTTTTCATAGTCTGAAAGCAGCACATTCAAATTACACCACTTATTTAAAAAAAAAAAAAAAAAGAATGCAGCCCAAGGAGATTTTTAGCCTGTAATTGATCTCTTCTCAGATAGGATGTACAGAATTTTCAATAGATTGGTATTACTTTCTCTCTGAGGCTTGCCAAACGATTGCCCTCATTTTACTGCATCTAATAACAGAGTTTTATAATTTAATGGTCTCTAAACTTCTTAGGATTAAAGAAGTGACAAAGAGATAACAGATTACATGTGAATTAAAGTGTTAGCAACTTCTACATTTAGGGGTATAAATACCTGTGACCTAAAAGGTATTTTCTAAGCTATAAATACACAATAGTTAATGTTTTTTCCATTTTATGAAAACATGACTGTTATGTCTGAATCTGTATTTTGTTTTATGTGGCAATAGTTTTAGGTCACATTTTCAGATAGCTATTGTAATGAACAACTTGGATTTACAAATATTCTTGCCAGGGAACTAGTGGTTTGGAAAATAATGAGGATGAGAAAACTTTCCTTGTTCTCTGTGCAGGCTAGACTCATAATGAGAGATAATGGTGATGAGCTATAAAGCAGAATGGTCCAGCAATGCTCTCCTGAAGATAATCATCCCAGAAGCTGCACACGCCAGCATCCTGAAACCCTTTGCTGAATAAAAGCATCTGTCCAGAGCTTAATTAACAAAAAGTTATGCGTTTAAGACTACTTAGGAAAGTCAAGATCGTTCAATCAAGAGTGTACCTCTGAGTTTGCATGGTTGTTAGTAGTCCTATTGAAGATCTAAGCTATTGCAACAAAGAAGCAGAGAGAGTGTTTGTAAACTTTGGCAGAAGGAAGCAGGCATGGTTTTGTACATTATATATAGCTGGATTCACTTCCTGGACCACAGGCAGATCAATAAATACTATTTAAATGAAAATATTTGACTGCCCACAGTCATAATTTTGTTATTTCACTTGTAAAGAGCAATTTATTTTATGAAATAGTCAGGAATTATGGTGTGAATTTAATTTTTGACAGTACTTGAATTTACCTTGCTTCAGGACTCGAAATGTCATAAAATGTTGTTAACAACCTGAAAATAATGTCCCATGCAGGTTATCCAATTTCCAGAAGTACATATAACAGCATAATTTTGGCAGTGTAGTCAGCATCTGGATGCCAGTTTACCTATTTTTATTTTTATGTCTGCCATTGCCACTGTGGATAACAAGGTCTGTTCCACTGCAGAAGTGGAGAGGCAACTAAGAATGCTGAAACAGGTCCAGTAACCTGTTGGGAAACTGGGCTGCAACAAAAGAAAGTCACTGACTCTTAGTCACACTCTGTCAGAAACGGAGAGATCTGAGTAGACAAAGAGGATATAGTAGAGATAGAAGTATGAAAACTAAAATAGTGAAATCGTTTCCTTACTGTGATAGGAAACTGCTAGCACAAAAGGGGAAAGTAGGAGCAGCAGCATTTTCAACTTACCTCAAAGACACCCAAAAAAGTTGATGTCTTTGACATGATGTCCTGAATTGTTTCCAGGATCTAAATTAATAGACTGCATTAATTACAAAAATTTCACCTGCTATCCAACTGCATGTTTAAGAAATTCTAGTTCAAAATTTGATCTTTACCTGACCTGGTAGATGACCTCAAATAATGTCACCATAAAAGATGAGTCCTGCACTGGAGGAAGGACCTTTGAGGAGTGGGTGGCACGAAGGGGAGACTCAGTGTAGAGCCAGGTCCTTGGCAGGTGGGAGGGGTCTCTGGTCTCAGGCAGGGCTGGCACACGGGTGTGTGCTTGGCAGAACCAGGACCCACATGGGAGCTCAGCCTTTGGCCCACTGAGGGCAGTGAAAAGGGGATAAGCTCTGATGAATCAGAGCTCGGCATCACCACCCGAGGTGTCCCTGCAAAGGTGGCAGTAACAAAAGCTCTGTGAAGTGGCTCTGAATGGAGTCTGATGAATACCAAAGGGCCTTCCAGGTACAATTAGGGCAAGGGCAGTGCTAGTAAGAGGCTGCATAAATTAACAAGCAAAATGTTTTGAATTTTCTCAGACAATTCTCATCTCAAAAAATGAGGAGCTCCCCCTACTCTAGAGTTGCAGACAAAGTTGTGACTGGCGTCATTTCTCTGCTGAGAGTTGGAAGAACATAAAACCCACTAACTGCAAAAGAGTGACTGTCCAGCGGGGAGATGCCACAGGAGCTGCAAGAGTAGCGTGCAAGTAGATATGTTTCAAGGCCTGAAACTGTGCTTATGTGAGGATGCTGTGCAGAGAAGTTTTTGCAGAGTACACTTAAATCCCCCTGTGGACATCTCATAGTCAATATTTGAAACTGGAGCAAAACATGAGACTGGACTAAATAAGGCTCTGTTTTTCTTCGGCTTGGAATTCTGCACAGAGCAATTGTTCTAGAATTGATTCTATCCTGAATAAAACACAGCTTAGGATAGAGGCAGCTTAATCAGCTTAGTTTGTTCTAGTTCAGTAGTCCATGCCTAGGAAAATAAACCACAGAGCAATAAAAAAAGCCCTAATATCATGTATAAAGAGAGTATCATTAGATGAAAAGACTAGAATCAAAATTCTTAGTCCAAGGTGGATAGTAAAGACAGAGTTTTTCACTCATTAATTAGGGGCATACACTGCATTGTAATGCTATTTTTAATCTATTCATATGCTGCATACTATCTGAAAGGTAAATATAATACTTTTCTTTCAAAGCTACCTTTGTAAGCAAGGACAGGTAATTTCCTTAAGGAAGATTTTTTCCATATTTTGTCCCTGTTCCTTGCTATGGTGTAGAAGATCACTGCATTTTTCTTTCTTTTTAAAAAAAATTTCTTTTATCTTTCATTTTATTCTTTTATTGTTCTTGCCCTTTTCTGAACATAAATCTCTAGGTCAGTGAAGAGATCCTTAACCCTGCACCAATCATTAGCATTTTGAGACAGATTCAAGTGAGTGACCTAAGGATTAAAAGCACTATAGCCTGCTATTGGCCTACCAGGAGAGCTTTCCTTAGAGTTAAGTGTCATTTAGCAAAGAGTTCCTCTGCTTTGCAATCTTCTACATTTAATGTTTTAAAAGGAATTAATGCAAAAATAATTAATGCCCATTCATATTATCATGTATTTGTAGGCTTCTGTTCACTCGAGCTATGAATGTAACAAAATTCATTCTTTTTTAATCCTTCATGGTTCAATCCCTGATAGTTCATACAACAATAGAAACTATCTTCTGAGCGGCACCCGTCTTTTTAATAATTCAAGATATTAAATAAATAAAATATATACCTGCTGCCTTACTTCCTTAAACTCCCTCCTCCCCCTCATACACATTTCATGATAAAAACCATAGCTTAAGAGACACTGATTAGTTTTCACCACAGAAAAGGAAGTTTCAACTTTGCTTTTCTAACTTACTCTTTCCCTACAAGAGAAGACAACTTCCAGTTGCCATCACTATGCAGCAGTTTAAGCTAGCCATGTTGCATCATAAAGTGCATGTATTTATACTCTGTGCTTTTAAACAATTATAGCAACATTTAAATCCCTTCAAACGGAATGAAGTTCAGCAGAGTGTTTTTTGAATTGCAATTATTTCTGCTTTTGATTAAAGATCTGTACCTCCTCTATTTCTATAGTTTTTTTAAATTTAAATTTCTTTAAATTTTTGATTTCAATTTTTCAATCTCTATATGAATTTCAGACCTGGGTGTTGAGCACAGCAAAGTTAGAAATTTGATTGTTACATCCATTATGTTCTGTTATGGTGTCACAAAAGTGTTGTGTTTGCTCACAATGTACCTACAAAGCATAGTTTGAAACAGAAAATTGCTTTTTGCTGTTTTAGAGGCAGAAAACTGACCCCTGGGAACCAAACCCACATGCTCAAGAGCTGCTTAAGGATCTTCATACCATCAAGCTGATTGCCATGTTGTGTGACCACTCTGAGCATCTGACCTGACACAGTTGTTCAGTGCCACAGACAGAGTCTTTAGTGCAGAAACGATCATGAATATGAACATTTCATGCTCTAGGCACTAAGCATGAAAACATCTTGCCATTTCAATTTTAATATCTATCTTGAATGTTGTTTTTCAATCAGCATGTATTTGAATAATCAAACATATTTATTTTTATCAAGAGGGAGTCTGAAATGTGAGAATTCACTGTTCTGTGCTTTTCCCCCAAGCAATCTGTGGAAAGGCAGTAGCTGTATTTCACAGATAACACGTCCATTAGCAGCTCACTCTGCTTCTTCTGACCAGTGGGATTATGTCATACACAGTTTTGATATCAGAATTGAAAGCAGCAGCTATCCCCCTCAATTCATTTTTCGCTTGCTATTTCAGACTTGTTAGATTTGTTTAGATAATACATTTTGCAACCACAATTTTGATAATTGAAGAATGGTTATTAAAAAAACCCCAGACAAACAAACAACAGTGTAGGCAGAAGTCAGACCTGGTGTGAATGGGGGCAGGGGGAAGGTTGCAGAAATTCAGATGACAAACTTCCTTGCATACAGCTTCTTCCAGCCTGAGGGTTGTCAGAGTGCACCTGCTTACAGGGGAAGCATTACTCAGCTACTACACTGTGATGTAGATCATTTCAGTAGCATAAATGGGTTCAGTCGGTCAAAATTCTAACATGACCTTATCCCATGATATCCCGAGGTTTGAAGTTCTGAGTAAAGAAATGGAAGTTTGCTGATTTCTAAGGCAAACCACCCCGTTAGTGATTGTTTTAGCCTGTTGCATAAGACCATGCTAGTTTTTTTCATCTGGTATTGAAGATAACAGCTCTTTTGGAGAGATGACAAAATGAAATGTCCATAAAGAGGAGCAACCAGCATTGGCAGAAGCAGAAGCTCATGTCTCTGGGACGTTGCTGCTTTGGAGACCATAGGTCAGAGAAGAAAGGCCTCCTCATTGCCTTGTCTGTCCCTCCAGGTACCATGAATAACTTCTAGTCTTAAACTGAAGCTGCTCTTCTTGATAACTGGTTCACAGCATCATGGGTAAGAGTCATAGATAACAGCAAACTGCTGTACTTTTAGCACTGACACCAATTTGTATAGTCCCCAGAGCAACGGATGAATAAATCTCACTTTTTTGTTGACTAATTTCAGACATGCCATTTTTAGTTTTCAGACTTTGTTCTCTTTGAAGGGTTTTGTTTTGTCCAGCTATTTATATAATGCGCACAATGGGATTCTTAGCTCCTGCTTGAAGACTTAGAGAAAATGTCTGTGTGTTTTGAGAAACCTTGTACTTCTTGTTCCTGGAGCTACTCAACATCAAAATTAATGGAAACAAAAAATGAAGAAAAGAAAAGGCCAGGGGAGGGAAAAAAAAGGTGTTTCAGAAAGGGACTATGTAGTGAAACAAGGGAACACAGCATTACAGCTTGTATCTCTGGGGTGTTACTGTAAGCAGCATTCTGGATGAACTTTTCAAGGACTACTAGTCTTTGAAGTAGGAATCAAACCTCTGTGTGCCTTTTGAGCCCCCTGCAAGAGCCCGTTGCCTGGCAGGAAGGGGAGTTATGGAACCTCTTGTGTAACTTACACTGGCATATGCATCCTCGTCCTCTCACTCAACAAATTTGCCTTGTGGGCTGCTTTAAAGCCCACACAAAATTCCTCGGGGAGGCAAGGATGAAGCCTGCAAAACCTCTGCTCAAGTCTTGCCAGCAGCATGCCCATGTCTCTGTGGAATTGCACCACGCAGCATCATTAGCACTTGGACTGTGAGGTGCTGGGGCTAAGGACTCTGTCAGTGATGAGTTTTGTCAATTGGTGTGTGCAGCTACAGCCTTTGAATGAATCATGATGCAGTATCAGACTGCCATGTGGCATCACCGGCCTGCTGTGTCAGGCAAAACATTGGATATCACGAAACGAATTAAATCAGAGTGAAAAAAGGCCTTGGCATATTTAAAGAGAAGAATGGTTTTACCCCTGCTGGAGACGGAGACCAAAAAAAAAAAAAATTGATTGCTCAAGTGTGCACATATTATAAAGCTGTTGTTACAGGAATGAGGCAAAAATAAAATCACTTGCTATTACTGACATAGTCTAATAACCTGCATTGCTTGATGTAGAATCTGTCCAGAGCTAATGACTTCAGGTCTTGCTGACTCTGTATGGCTCAGTTCCCAATGTCCTACTGAGCATATGAGGAAAATAGCCAGGTTTTGTACAAACACAAATGTTTGCTTGAGTTGAGCCCAGGACCAATAGAGTCTAACCATCATCTTGGGAAAGGAAGTTTTGTTGCCAAGTAAAAATTTAATCTGGAAGCTGAGAGTCAGTAAGAAATAGAGTTGTTTCCTCAGACAGTTCTCCTCTGCTATGAAAATCAAATCCGAGGTAAGAGGAGCAGATTGAAAAAAATTGTGCTATGATGATATCTAAATACCTCCTAAAAAAGATTTATGATTTTAGTCTAGTCCTGAAGGGAATTTGCAGAACTGCAGGACCACTGGCACTGATGTGGGGATTGCAGACAGCACAAATTAGGCTCTAAATAATGGATCAAAAAGAGGAGCCTCAAAAGCTACTTTTTATTGCTCTTTGGGGAACAGCACAGACTATTATAAAATACTGCAGGTTGTGAAGCTCCAGTAGGATTGTGTAGTTTAAAGCAAAAAAGCCTCAAGGAAGATGGGGAAAGCTCAGTGGCAGTGAGCTGGTGGAGCTACATCTCTGTGCAGTAGAAGACAGTAGCACACAGGGCAGGGATGTTGCGGGCACTGCAAACAGCCACATCCCCGTGGCCCTGCGCAGCACTCAGCCCCTGTCTCAGAGCTGTGTACAGCGCAGTGTAAACTTGCAATGCCTGGGGGATTCAGCTGCTTCCTGTCAATCCTACACTCTTAAAATAAAGCTAAGGTGTCTCTACAGCCTGGTGAAGAACAGGAATCATGGATGATGATATTCAGGTATATCCATTGGGCTGCCAATACCATGTTTTATCTGAGCATGTTCATACCAGGAACCATTTCTGTTCCTCGTCTCAAAAGGGACAGGCGTCACCGGCATAAAGCAGCCTTCGTGAATCCGCATCTTATAAAATGCAAGAGAGACCTGTCCTCAATTAAAGCTCTATAGCATGGTTATTATTTATGGCTCTTTGGGGTTTTTTCCCAGTGATCTTTTGTTGGAAAAAAAAGCAAGAAAAATACAAAATCAATTATGATCAGACAAAAATTAAATAAAAATCATATATAGATAAATACCAGATAAAATATAAATTGAAATACAGGAGAGAACAGTAGATAATTTAATCTGAAACTTAAAGAGGCCAACAGCAGTGAGTGCTTAGCTATCTCCATGCAAACCAAGAGCTTGCTTGCCAGACTGAATCTCTGGTGGCCAGCTCTTTGCAGCTACATGCAAGATTCAGTAAGAAAACAGATGGTACACTGGAGCTTTGCTTTGTGAAGAATAATAGATGAGTAGATAGAGCCTCTCAATCTCAGAGTGGCACAGGGTGATCAGAATCCTAATCACAACCATGCTGTGATAAAAGGCTCTGGATGAAGAATGAATTAAGGTGGTTTGTTTGTTTTATCAATAAAAGTAATAGTGAGATATATTTCTTACAATTCTTTAAGCAGAAGACGACTTACAGGAGTGATACATACTGCTTATAAAGCAGTGTGAAGTGGGATAAATCACCCTGTCCATTTACTGCTTGTGCATTTTTTGCCTCTGTATTATCAGCAAGATTATTCCTTGCCTTCTGTAAAAATGGATAAGAATATATAAAAAATATGCAGACCAAAATTCTCCTTCTGGCATCTCTTGTCCCCTTACTGTGAAGGCTGGCGCAGGTTAGAAAACAAATCATGTGCTTTATGTTGCACTGTTTTGTTATTATGATACATTATAGACTAATGCAGGATTCTGTCATGTAGAAGTATTTGAGCAAGATTTCCATATTTGAAAAATAATTTCATGTCAAGAAGGTAATAACAAGTGAAATAACATCAATATAACTTGAATATTAGGACAGCCAAAAAGTAATGATATTGCAGCCTAAGGCATTAGAAGGAAATAGCTTAAATTATTCAGCAAGTAAAGTGATGTCATGTGGTCAATGCACTGCATGTTTCACATATCCCAATTAGAATTATTGTAATAATAAAGATTGATTATTAAGTAATAAACAGTGGCCAAACAAATTACTGTAAACATAAGTCAAATCTGCTAGGACAGCATATCTCTCTCTCCTTCCAGTTTGCAGAACGGCCCTTGACACAAACCAGAACTGAACAAGCAATTTTTCATAAATGTTTTCCGACTTCTTTGTCTATCTTGGAAATATAGATCAAGCTGTCTCTGAAGAAGTCACTGAAAAATTTGTGAACATTGTTTTCTCAGTGTATTACTGTCCAAGGTGGAATAACAACAGAAAAAAAAATTTCTTTTGGCTTACGTATATGGGACTGCTCCACAGTGCCTGTGCTGGTTGTAATGAAATGTGATAAACTGGGGAGGTCACACGTTTTTGCTTGTATTTCAGCAGCAAATTCATTTGGCAAAACCAAACTCATTTATGAACTTCTAGGTTTTTTACTGAAAGTAAAGAATGATTTATGCTACAGAGATTTTAATACTGAATTGAGTCCCCTCAAAAATGTTGATTTAATCAGACAAACTGCAAGGCCTCACAGCTTTCATGCAATGCCATTCCTGCCTTGTCTTTTGGAGGGTGTCAGCTGGTACAAAGCTGAGCCACAACATTGTCAGTGGCAGAGAATCTGTCCTACCATCTTCCTTCAAAGTCACTGTAAATAGAGTCTTTCCTCAGTACAAACTGGTCTTCCCCACAGACACGAAACTAAAGCTGAGTATTGGATTCCACAGGCTAACACTGAAAGGATTTATTAGCCAAAACAAAACCTTTCATCCCACAGCTTTCAGGCTGTGGGATGTGATTCAATCTTGTTTTATATCCAAACACTGACAGAAAACCTATAAAACACCTATGTAAGCCCCTTCAAGACCTTCATGTTTGTTTTCACCCCTTCTGAATGTGTAATTCCCATTAAACAGAACTTCTGGCATGGTGCTGTTGTTGACCTGTCCTCAAATGTTGCTCTTTCATTGATTCATTTGGTGCAAGCCTTCAGAATGCATAAAGTTGTAATTCCATTGTCTTAAAGGGGTTTATCACTAAGAAACAGCCAAGGAAATGGAAACGAGACTGGAATTTCTGCCTTATGATGGACAGCACTGCTGTGACAACGCAGGTCCGTCTTGCTTGTGTGGAGCAAAAGACACTGAAATACAGCTTATCTGGCAAAAACTTTTTCTTTTTTTTCCTCCATTAATATTTGGCATTGGACCACACAAGTAATTTAAAGCATTCAAGACCTATTGCAAAACTAACGATGGAATATGTAATTGACTGCAGGGTAAACATACCCGTTCAAGACTTAAAGCAGAATGAAGAGTACATTCCTCACTTTAGGATGTTAAAGGTGAAAAATTGGAGTCCTTTTTTCCAGATTTACCTTACTGAAGATGTCTGTCCACATTGTAAGTTGCTCTTAAGAAACACTTAATGAGAGGGGAATCCCTTTGGCCTTTTTAACCAAAGCTTTCCTCCCAGGTTACAGTGAACCAGTCCTCTCACAAGTCAAGGGTAAAGATGGTGAGCTTGAAAGACACTACCTGATGTTTCTAAATGCACAAGCAGCAAATAAAGAAATATGAGAGCCCTGCTTGGTGCCCTGGATACTTCACATTTCCTGACCACTTTGCAGAGGACTTAACTGCGATACCATGCCTCTGAGACACTTGTTCAAATACACGTTGCTCTCACCAAACCTCTCCTGTCTGTCTCTTGGCATACTGTGCAGTTCTACCCTCTATCAGATTTATATGCAATATACTCCTAGATCTTGAGATAAACTAACAGGCATCTGAAAGAGACCCCAAATGAAATATTCATGAACTGTCATAACATTCATTACCATTTTACGATTCTCTTTACTTGGTTGAACAACAACGCTTTCTAGCACCCTATTAAATCAGCTAGCAAACTTTATAAATCACCAGCTAAACTACATGAATCTGTCACTTCTTAATGTACTGTCTGGGCTCCAAAAATACTTGAGTACATGGCAAAGTCATACTACTTACAGGACTCTCTTTGCTGTCGTTCTTTAACATTGATTTTTCTGGGCAAACTTTTACTGTGTTAGGAATTCACCATGTTTTTATGATTGAGTTTACAAGACAAATATGAAAAACAGCTAAAATCTAACAGATATTTACTTTTGAAATTATGAAAATGTATTTAGCTTATCTAGGGAAAAAATCCCCCACAAATTTGTATGAATTTGACAATTAAAATGATAACTTTTTGCTGGGTTACAGTGAATAGAATGGGGTTGTGCAGATCCAGCTAAAGCTCTGCAAGGCTCCTAATGCTGGACTGAAAGCTAACTCAAGCTGCTGGAAAATGATGTTAAATCCTAATGAAGGAAAGTGGAAGTGACTGGAATTGCTGAGGACACAGATGACCTAAAGAAGAATCAGACCTGTCCATTTCCATTAACATTGTCACCTGTCATTTGAGGGCCTTCTGGGCAGACATCTTCTTGGCTGCCTGTACTGCACTTTCCCCACCTATCTCTACAGGAAAACAATAGCTCTCATACCAGCTTTTATCAATGATTTGCTGCCCAGCACCAGCACAGTCCTTTTAACTGTTGTATTTATGGAGTCAACACCGCATACCACATCGTCTGCCTGGTTTCTTCCTGGTTATATTGCGCTTGATACGCCAGTTTCTCTCTGTGCATCTTGCTAAAATCCAGAATCTATAAGTACTTAGTCATGACAAATAAACAGTTCTCTGCTGGCTGAGTTTGGTCACATCAGCCTAGAAAAAACCCTGTAAGTTATTGAATTAAAAAACCCCCTGCATCTAAACCAAAATAAAACTATCAGCTATTTCCTGAATTGATTTGCCATAATCACACCTGACACCTGCAATATTTTCAGCAGTATCTGTTCAGTTGGTAGCATTCTACAAGGTCAAAGTTGCAATAAATTTTGTGTTCTGAAACTGAAATTTTCTTTGTCTGAACACTTCACCCCTTTTCTACCATGCACTGGGTCTTACTGATTCACGTGACTTTTGCCCCTGAAGCTATGTGGAAGCCTAAGCACTATTTGAAGCTAATTCCTTTCCCATAAAGAGCTGGTAGACAACCTAGGTATTATTCGCACACGAGGTTAGCCTTCTGGTGCCAGTCAAGTCATCTGTTCCTGTGCTGAAGTTAAGCACTAGTTTAAGTGCTTTGTCAGGTTAGAGGAACAGAGCAGGTTCAGGGCCCCTGACATCAGCGGGGGCCACTTACAGACACAAAATAACCTTTGGATTAGGCCAAGAATATTTGTAACCTTTGTGAGAGCATGTGATACGTCTCTACATGTACCCATTTAAAAATTACAGGCAAAACAGAAAATTTCACAGTAGACTGCAAAATTTTGGTAGATTTATTTGAATTTGTAGGAGCTTTTAGTTGTTAGTGGAGAAATATTGTGGTAAGTGATATGAAGTATGATTTTGAATTTAAAGGTCAGAACAGAAAAAAGCACCACAGAGAAAATTAATATTTTGGATATATTGACGTACTAACTTTTTTGTTTAAAAACATGAAATTAAATATTTTCATTAGCACTTCAATTTTTTTTTTATTTCTTTCTTGCCATTAACAAGTAGCAGATCAGAGATTTGGTTTAGAGCTGGTTCTGAACAATCTGCAAGAAACTCCAGCCTTCATTTAATAAAAAGCAGCCAAGTCCAGTCTGGTATTGTAGTTTTGGCTTCATTGAGTGGAATGGCAACACTCTCATTATCTTAAATAGGGGCATATTTTATTTTTTGTGATTATGTGCTACCACAAAGAATTCTAACATATTTCTTAATTTTTATAAACACTTCTCTGTAGAGCACATCTCCAAAAGATGAGTGTGCAAGGGTGAAAGAACTTTCCCTGGCTACTTTTGAAGAAGCCTGTAGTTTATGCTGGAGGTGTAGTAAGCAACAGGAAACCTGTATCTACTGCAACTGCAGTCTAGATGTTTGGCTCTTTAACTGGGGAGGAGCATTTGCTTTGCAGATACCTTTCCAAATGTGGTTTATTGTACCTTATTGCAACAGAATTGAGTGTTGTTGAAGCTAGCAGAGCAATATGGCAAAGAAAATGTGCTAAAAAAGCATCACAAAATGGAAGTAATTGGAAATTTTTCACTGGAATGTTTTTCCAAAGGAGAATTGCTTTTGATGAATCAATCATTTTGACAGAGGATAAGCTTTTTCCTCAAAAGATTTCAGGTTATGAACTCTTAATTTTTAAGAAGTTTATCTAATGAAACAAACAAACAAACACAAACCACCCCCAACCCCCTTTTCTTTCATGAAACCTCATTTTTCTGCTCCTATATCTATTGTATTGCACTAACTTCAAACTTGGTAGTGCATTACACAAGTGGTATCCTCTGCAGCTGTTTGACAGAAGACTGCAATTTTGTTGCACTTCCTGTGTAAGGAACATAAAACCCAACATGAAAATTAATGACTGAAGTTTATTGTTTTAACTAAACTTGAAGAGCACTGCTTTTCAGTTCAAGACATTTTTTGTGAACATTCTAACTTACTACTGAAGTTTTGGATATGACAGCTATATAGAGTGTCAAACCTTCCAACTGAGATAGTCCATTATGGGTCAAAAGTGGATTTGGTGTTAATTGTCACATCCCATAAGCTCCAGCTGAAATGTAATGCAATGATATCAAAATTCTGTGATGCACAATACAATATCTCATAATGCTACCAAAATTGATCTGGTTTCCAAATAGCTGCCATTTTGCTTTAGCCATTTAATTGCTTCATAACAATTTAATTTTGCTTCCTGAAGCAATGACCACATTTGCTAAGGAATTGCTTTTTCAGTTCTGGTTTGCAAAAAAACCCCAAACGCAATGAAAAACAATTTAAAGATTGGCTTAGGGGTTTCCTTCAGACATGACAATGGCTTGAAAAATCCTTTTGTTAAGGATGGAACATCTCAGTGACAGCATCTCACACCAATTTGTATTGTTAAAATGAAATATTTATATTCTTGATAGAGAAGGTGAGATTCTGTTGCTCAGTTGTGTTTGTCTAGCAACATTTGGGATATCCTAGGGTAGCAGTGACCTCTCTGCAGGGCTGGCAATGGGATACAATAACACTGAAGACATCCAAATTGCTCTGAGGCAGCAGGCAAAGGCTAGACAGGACACCCCACTCTAAAATGGCACTTGGTGTCTGCTTTTTGGGTATCTGAATTGTTTCTATAAAATATGTAACATTATGTCTGGATGAACATTTTCTACTGAATTAGGAGAGAAGGAGCTATGAAATCCATGTTTTGCTTCTGATAGACATATCTTGACAGAGACAGGTTACTTATGGACCTTGCCCAGATACCTACTAAGATAATGTCATGCTTGCAAACTAATGAAAATAAACAGAGTGCCTTGCTTGGGTAAAATCACAGGGGGAAAAGCATATGAAACCCACAGGACTGCATACTGTGTCTGGGTAACTATATTCCTTAATCCTGTAAAGCTCTATCGAGGGAAACTTGTCTGTCTGCTTAACCCTTAGGAGAAAAGAAGTGTTTTTCTCATCTGGATTTAGTTACCTAACTTTACCAAGAAATCTAGTTTCCCCTGAGACCCTTTTCCTGTCAGTGGAGGCAGGTGCTCTGAATTGCCTCTGAATTGCCTTCTGAAAGAGCCCAAGTCAAGCTTTACTCAATTGCTCTCTGGAAAGCTTATGGTTAGGGATGAGATCTCAAGGTCAGATAATCTAATATCATTCCTGAGGATCAAGCAACAAAAACTTTAAGGTTTTTTTTTACTACAAAGTCTGCTTTGGTTCCCTAGCTACTTTATTACCCATTGCACCTTTCATCTCCTATGAAAAAAGCTATTTCATAGAAGTGAACATTCTTTCACATGAGGTGAGGGAGACTGCCTTACATCAGACTTCTACAGGAGCAGAACAAAATATAGTGGTTTCGACTCTGCTTTCAGTTTTATCAGCTTGGATTTTGAATCACCAGTGGATATAATGAAATTACACAACACGTGTATTATGATAATTTGCCTTAATTACAGTTCTCAGAGATAATCAGATGAAGGATTACTTGAAGTATAGTAGTATAATCAATAGACAATGAGTAGAAAACAGTTAGATAACCTTTTAGAAGATCCTTGCTTTAAAAAAACCAAACCAACTAAACCAAACCAAGTCCCCTGTACCCCCACACACGCCTTGAAATTTCTTTGAGGAGTCGTGGATTTATGGAATCCTGGCTTAAGAATGTGATCAGCATTTTTTATATAGACAGTCTAGAACTCAGAAATATGACAGATATGCATCACAACTGTGTCTAGATGGAAAAGTGGGAGAAAGATAATTTTGCAAGAAGAAAATAATTAATTCTTCTTTGATCATTGTCTGACAAAAAAATATATCACTTAATAAAATGAACTGTAAATAAACAGCACTAGATAATCTCCGATGCTGGGCTTTGTCCAATTAGAACTTTGACTTACGTGGGCAAGATGAAACAGCATAAGGCCAGCTGAACCTCATGAGACCTTTCTACTGCTCTTTTTGGGCATGGTCAAAGATCAGCCTGAAATTTATTCTCACAGCACTGGTTTCTACTGCTTGTTTTGCCCGCTAGAATTTGGTAGTGCATAAAGGGGAGTTCTCCTGGCTCTAGGCGCATCTTCACTGACTTTTAGCATGATCCACTATCCACATAAAAGGAAACCTGGGAAAAGAGAGAAAGGCAGAAGGGAAGGCTGTAAAAAGGTGGCCTAAATCCAGACAGCATGTTCTCAATGGCTTCTTTAGAGTTTGTGATCACTTCAGTGCCAGTCATGAGTACAATTAGACCTTCAGCAAGATTGAGACTCTGGCCCACAGTTTGATCTGCTTTGCTCAGCAAATCTCTGTTCAGACTTTCAGCACAGCAGATGTCTAGCTTCAGCTTCAGACACCTGAACACCCTCCAAATCAGCAACATCAGAGAAAAACTTCCCTGAAACTTCCAAAAGGAAAGCTACTGAAATGGGAATCAGATTTATACAAACACTGGGCTGGTAAATGAAAGGGGTGCCATTCTTTGATCACCATAGGTCATTACATTAATTGATACTCTACAGAATCAATCTGGTCTGCACCAAAATCACTACAAAATAGAAATATTTTCATAGAATCATAGAATATCTTGGGTTGGAAGAGAGCTTAAAGATCATCTAGTTCCAGCCCTCCTGCCATGGGCAGGGAATTTTCCACTAGACCAGCTTGCTAAAAGATGCCCCATCTCACCCAACCTTGAACACTTCCAGGGGTGGGGCATTCACAGATTCCCCGGACAAACTGTTCCAGTGCCTCACCACCCTCACAGTGCAGAATTTCTTGCTCGTATCTAATCTAAACCTAGACTCTTTCAAGAAGAAGTCATCATCCCTTGTCCTGTCCCTACAACCTCTTGTAAAAAGTCCCTCTCCAGCTCTCTTGTAGGTTTCTTTAGAGACTGCAATGTGCTCAAAGGTTTCTCTAGAGCCTTCTCTTCTCCAGGAAGAACAATTGTCAAGCTCTTTGTATCACAAAGCAATGCAAAATATTTTGCCATAATCTGTACACAAGTAAACATCAAGGGAATGGAAATATGACTCTCATTTTATTCTGGGTGACCAGACTTTACTCCTTAGCATGGTGATTTTGGTAATTTCAAAAACTTGGGCAGTAATAAAGTTCTTGTACATTAACTAGCTAAAACTAATCTCCAGATACATGCAGCAAAGGAGTTATTTGTCAGGAGATGAATCCCATGAGATGTTGAACATCCTGGATCCAACTCAACAGAATATTTAAGCACATATTATTTCACTTCAAGCATAGGAGAAAGTCCTTTATTTAAGCTATAATTCTCTCTACTTAAAAAGAACTAAATTCTGTTTTACTAAGTTCATGAGCAATATAGCAGTGAACGAAACAACTCAAATGTTAAGTGATGCAAGTCAAGCTATAAAGAGCAAGCAGCAACAATAAGACTATTTGCTCTGGAAAGCCTGTTTCCGTTTAGCTTACAACCTCTCTGCTTTGCAACTGTCATCTTATATCCATGCTTTCTCTATCAAAGAGAGTTAATTCCTAAAATACAGTACACAGCATTATTAATTTCCTGAACAGTTCTCCTCCTTGAATGAGGCAGATGTTCTTCAGTTCCATACTGGCTGTCACCTTCAATTATTGTGGAGCCAGCTGAATTCTCCCTACAATCATGACTGTCACACTAGCTGGCTTGGAGAGAGCAGGCCTGGTCTGTTAGATGACACACATACGACTGCATTGTTCCACACTTCCTTAAGGATTCAAAATAAGCTCTCCTGTAAAAAACTCTTTGAACCAAAACCTGTAGAACTATTGCAAAGCACTTAGTTTTGCTGAGTTTTGGGATAAATAATGACCTCAGCACTTTGAAAATTTCAATACATGTTGAAGTCCTAATGAAAATAATAGGTTTAAATGTTACCCCTCATCATAAGAGCCCGTGGACACAGGATTTATTAGCCTAGGCACAGCAACATTTTAATGCCATTAGCTGAACTGAAGCAAGTTTTAGTTCTAGTGGCTAAGATTAAACTGGTGCATCACCACCTGTACCATTCCTAAGCAGGATATGGCTAGTAAATTTGAAAAAGCTGGCTCAGATATTTTTAGTACTGTGTTTTGTTTTTCAAATTAGTAAGATAATTCCTATTTTGCAGACTGTTGGTGTCCTTCCTGTTCTTGTTTGTAAAAAATGTAATGAGCAATTAAAAAGAAAAAAAAAAAGTGAACGAGAGAAAAAATCCACACCACAATGAAATATTGGCTTATCAAGCACAAAAATATCCGGCACCTGACTGATACACTAGAATTTGGAAAGCTTCAGGACCCTGTGAATACAATGCCTATTTGGTGTCCATCAGAGGAAGGAAGGGTACAACATTCATAGACATGTTTTAGTCTTTTCATAACCTTATGAATGTATATGAGCCTGCTAAAGAGGTGAGGGCTTTTGGTTTGTTGTTTGGGGATTTTTTTCCCCCATAAAATGCATTCCAGATTACATGTTGGGTTTTATGCTTTTGCCTCCAGTTGTTGAATGCTGTTCTGTGACTTTGGTTAAAAAATTAAAAGAGACAGACTCCAATAATCTGAATTTAAAGAGTTGAATTAGGTATGTTCTCAAAACTACACATTCTAGCAATAGCTTTTTCATTGCTTCCAGCCTATACAAGCACAAGTTTGTTCAGTTAGCTTCTGGCTATGATCCAGTCAAATAGTTAGATGCTTGAATGAACTCAGAGAAATATTTTTACAGTATGGGGAATTTTGATTCTTGGCTACAGTATTTATCCTGAATTGCTTTGTCATGTGAGAGCTTAATTTTACTAGCTAGCAGATATACCATTGAAATTTCTCTTGCAATGTGCTTTAGCTCACCGGCTGTGACCCTTACATGAGGTCATCTACACAGCTGTTTAAATAAAACTATACACCATGATAACTCACAGTGTGCTCCAGTCATGCAGAAATGTGAGTGAACAGCTTATTGATTTTAGTGTCTGACATGACCTGCTCATAATTAGGAAATCAATAACCCAGATACTTCCTCTCCTTTCCACCACCCACCTTTTCCCCAAATTCCAAAAATATTTCTGCTTCAAACAGTGCTGATGTTGGATTCCCATCCCAATTCTGCAACACAAGCATTTCTATAACAGTTTAATAATTTCCCACATTTTACTTTGGTCCAAAGGTCTGGATGGTGGTTGTGGAAGGAATTTATTAAATAGTACAAAATAATGTTCAAAAGAGATCTTAAAATATGGCAAGGAAATAGCACGTTCTGGCTAATAATAAAATCACAACTACATTAGAAGAAAATACTCAGCTGACGATGCTGGTCAAAGCATTGATGCCTCATCGTTTGTCCCAGTTGACAAAATAGCTACAGAGCGTGATCTTCTCCCATTGTTACCACGTGGCAGGGAAGCCTTAGCCCTTTGCAAGGTGCCATCTTTTAACTTTAGCACCCTTATGCCCAGTTGACACTTCCCAGTTAGCTCCTCACTAGGTACTGCTGGTCTTTCAGTGGATTTACAGGATGTTACAGGGCTTGAAAACATTTGAGGTTATTGCTCAAGAGCAGAACAGGGCATGCAAACAAACTAATGGAAGAGATCAAATATTTAAATAACACATGTAAAAGACTTCAGGCATCTTACATGGCATCTCAGAAAAGAGTCAATTATGGGGCACAGGAAGAATCTAATAATAACCAAAGTAGGCCACATGCAAACACTGTCATCCTGGCAAAAATTTGAAAGAAGCTATACAAATAGCAGTGAAGGAAGACAAATATGCACACTCAGAGCATGCATACCCCAGAGTACCCTTTCTAAATCACCTTATGAGAATATGATCTGCCAAGCTGGGGGAATCCAAATTCAGATGTAGCTACATTTCAGCTGAAAAGCCTGCCAAAGCCAAGCTACTGTGCACTCCCAAACTGTCAGAAACACGCTCAGAAAAAAAATCACAGCGAGTACTTTTGTACTTGCCCAATTCTTTATACTGGCTAAGAAAGGAACACTGCACAGTGTTGCATCATTTTCACTAGGCTTAAAATGCAGAGGCAGCATGTAAAACCAGCAGGAATGATAATCAGGAGAGAATAATGCCGCAGGAAGCCCAAAGCAAGGACCCTAGTTTCAGCAAGTATTTGAAAATACACAATTTGCTTTCTTGCAGCTTCACAAACTGAGGGTTTTGCATGCATATTAAGGTGCTGACAAAATAGCAATGTATTCCAAGACAAAGCACAAGCATAAGAACCCTCAGAGAGACATATTAGGGAGTTATTCAGTGAATGTTGAAAAATAGGGTTGTCAAAAGGATTATTTTCAGTGTAAGCTTTTTAAAAATAAACATACATTTTAATAAACAGCATTCTCAGAAAGAATTTAGTTCTAGTACAACAGGTGTAAAGGTTCCCCCTTCATTTAAAGTGCTATTCCCTAGCCTACAGTCTTTTAAGCACCGTATAAATTACCACATTGGTGTAAGAGGATACACATCTGCTTTCATGAAAAATGTCAACATATTAAACTTCAGCAATGCATTGATATCCTTTGAGGATTTTGTGATGAAAAAATCAGTGACTCCAGCAATTTTTTTTCATAGACTCAGTTGTATTCAGTGTAAGACTCCCCCAGACTCTAGCTTTTGGGATAGGTGGGGGGTTTACATCTTAACTGGCTTTCACTACCATGCTCTTGCTTTCAGCCTGCAGTGCCTGGGCTGTGTTTTGGAGGGCTCTGGCACATGTCCAGGCAGTGATGGTCTCTCTCCCTCTCCAGGGGAAATTCCAGGGCTTAAACACACCATTTCCCAGAACTCTAGGGTTTATGTGCTAAGGGTTTGTAATTTAACACATAACATGCAGATATTGCCCTTCACAAAGGTTTCCATGATTTTTCTCAGAAACTTAAATATGCTTGTGGAATCAGTGTTGTAAATTTGATCAGTTCAGTGATATAATTTAGGATATGAGGCTACTCACAGCATTTTTGAAACAGAGCTAAGGAGGAAATAAGTGAGTGGAAATGAGATGCCATTTTGGGAGCAGGAAAGGGATGTGAGAATTTAAAGTGTGGGAAAAAAGCGTACAGAGTCATAGTTGCTCTCCTCTCAACCCAGACAAAACCCCAGAAAATATTCCCCCATTTTTTCCTTTGTATTTATCTTCAGAGTCCACAGAGCAATAGAGAATGTTTCTCTTTTTTACCAGAGTCTCTTTACTTGCCCCAGATTTATTTCCTCTGATCTTCACATCAGCAATACTGTGGCTGATCTTCATGATCCTACTGCAAAGAACCCCTTACCTTCTCCTCCTCACATTTTCATACAGTTAAGAGAATTAACTTCGTCTATCAGAAATCGTTAGCATTTAAAAACAAAAATAAATCTCTTTGTTTATGGATTTATCAGTTATGCTTACCTGCAAAACAGCAGAAACATTTAGCTCCCTCTGCTTCTGCTCCTCAGTGCTATTCCACAACAACTAAAAATACAAAGTTTATTTATTCTAGACTGGAAAACAGCTCTGCATTACAGGCTTACTATGAATGAGGTATAAAATGCTACAGCAATCTGATTAAATTGTGTTGTAAAAACCTTAAACCATGCTATATTCTTATAGCAGGACTAGGTTTGCTTTTTTCTTTTTTAAAATGAACCCTGAAAATACTCAAATTCTTACTTCTGTAGAGTAAAAAAAACCCTTGCCGTAGTCAAAATAAGTCCTAATCTGATTGCAGTAAACGCTTCAAAGTATAGCATACCACAGACCCTCCCTCCCATCCCACCACCTCCTCGCACTGATATTTGACTGAGGCTTTTCAGCATGTGCAAACATTCTGTTTCAACTTCTCATCTTTCAGTGAAAACCATGCCTAGGCTAGATGCTGTGGTTGTCTTTTGCATTTATTTAATTGGTTGTCATTTAACATGAAACACATGATGACAAAAGCAAATCTACTCCCTCTGCAATCATTTCTTTTGAGACACAAATGCCTGTGCCTCATCCTGGCTGGTCCTAGAACAAGCAGAGACTAGAAAGTACTGTTTGTTCCCTGGAATAAATTGTTAGGGAGGGTGTAAATTTGCATTCACTACCATTAATTAGATCAAGCTAATTACCAATTAACTCAATTTTAAAAGGAAACAAATGTTTAGTCTAAATAAATCCTGGTCTGTGTATGTGTGTGCTTAAGAAACTGGAGTTAACTTCTATGAGTTCATTTCATCAAGTAGAAGAAAAGTGAAGACTTACCACTAAGAGAATTAAACTCAAATAGAACAAAAGAGCATATCAGGAGTGCCAGATGCTGTATTTCTCACTTTGAGGGTGTCTGTGTCTGTCTTTGCACTGTTTTAACACACTTTCAAACAAACGATCACTGGCACTTGAGGTCCTACAGAAGCAGTGAGTTTGGGATGAGTGCTTTCAAGGAGGCAAGTTTATCAAAGCTGAAACAAATGAGTGTTTCTGTCAGCAGTAATGCCAACTTATTCATCCCCTGTGTCCTTCTTAACTCCATGCTCTTCTCTCTGGTGCTCTTACCACAGCTGGTGTGGCTGCATGGTGAATGAAGTCAGGGCAATGATCCTATTTAGGAAAACTCCTTAAAGACAATAACTGCTATAGGCACTATTGTAAAGGAAGGACTTAGATGGAGAGAGTAGAATACATTATAAATGGGTTTTTCCCCCCCTAAAGATAGATCTGGGAAAGCCTTACCGTGAGGGAGGCTTCATTCTGTGCCGTGCCTGTGCAGCCCCTCAGGCAGGACCCGCATGCGGGGCGCTGGCGAGGGCTGTGCTGGCTGCAGAGCAGCGGTCAGGGAGCCGAGGGCAGGGCGCGCCGAGGGCAGAGCTGTGCTCCCGTATCCCCTCTTTCTGCCTTTTCCAGCTGAACTGCAGCGACAGAGCACCGAGCTGTCTGTCAACAGAAAGAGGGATTTTTTTTTCTCCCAGTTGCATAAGGAAGCAGTCAGACCTTGCTGTTCTTGTAATTTGTCTCCAGCTCAGCTGACTAAGATGTACAAGTCAGGAAACAAACATCTTTCTTATCAATTTAACAGTCACTTTTTATAGGTGCTATAAACTACACTGAGGCTATCCCTTCTCAGTTCACTGTCAGTGCAGCTGTCAGTCTGCAACAGAGCTCAGTCCATTTATGTAGCCAATTTCAAATATTTGCTACAGAAAAATGTTACCTCATAATATTTATTTAATACCTTGATGTAGCAGCAGTAGATTAGACTATCCTACTACAGAATTATTAACAGTCCAGAGAATCCTTTAGTTGTTGCTGACACACAACAGTTGTATACTGCAGCAGTGTTACTTGAAGGACTTTTTCATTGAATTTACTTTTCATTAAAAGTTGCATTATATCAGACACTTGTTTCAATTTACATTACCACTGATGCTCTCTCTTCAGTGTTTATGGGGAATTCCAATTAATGTCAAAGAGGAGTAATCACACATTAAATGAATGGAGAATGTGTCCCTTAAAATTTAATGTGTACGTAAGACATTAATTATCATTTTACTTAACTTTCATACTAGAACATTAACTATAATTTGCAGAATAAGGATTTTCTGAGTTCCCTCCCCCCAAAGAAAATGAAGGACTGCTGATCATGATAGTGTAGTCTTGCTGAGCTCAGAGATGGCACTGGAGCCTGTTGAGAAAATGAGGCAGTGAATTCCCCAAACAACTTTAAAACAACTCTCAAAGCATCTCACACTAAATCCACACATGGGATTGAACCTCCAAATTGAGATTAGCTGCCATGAAAGGTAATAGGATATAGTCTGAACCAACAAAATACTGCACTAGTTAATGAACTAGTTTATTGGGAATTGAGGTGGAGGATTTGCTGTCTGTAAAGGAGGAGAAAGGCTGAGCAGGATAGAAGAAAGAATATTAATAGGCCAGTAACAAAAGGTACAATTTTTTTACTGTAGTGGGATGAGCATGAGAAAATAGACAACAGCATAAGTAATATATAAAAGAATAATGGCAATACAGCAGTAAAAGATGTGTAATTTGACTGAGACAGTTTACATGACACCTTTTCAAAGTGATGACAAAAAAAGGTTAAAACAACCCAAAAAGCACCACTTTCCTGGAACATACTGAACTAAGGCCAAATATAAGGTGAAAGTCCTTCAAAGTTTCACCTTCATATAACTGCTTGTTGCATCTTAGCTGCTTTGCTTTCCCTCCATTGAAGGCTTTGGCACTTTTCTTACAGACTCAGTGAATGACTGCGCAAAAATCCCAGCACTGAAAAAGCCAGCACCAAAGGCCATGCTCTCAACACCTACTCAGTGCGAGCTGAATCAAAGCCTCAATAAGCTGGGACAGGTACAAAAGAGGCTGGGAATGAGATGCTACAGGAAAAAAGCAGCATTGAAAGGCAAAAATCTGTTAAAGAAACATTGATTTATACGAGGAAGAAACCAAACCAGAACACCTGCCACAGCCCTTATCTGGCTTGTTCTCGTATCTGCATTTGGTCTTTAAACAAAACTTGTGCCCCCCCCCCCCAGAATACTTCTAGTACAGAATCAGTGATAGTGGGATGAAGAGCAGCATCCAAGAGTTATTTTTAAGTGCTTACTTGAACTCATCTAAATCTAGAACGCTTGAGCATTTCATTTTTTTCTGTGGCTTCCAAGTTAAAATGTTGTAAAAGCATAGGCAGTAGCCTTCAAAGGCTGCATATGTAGGGAGAAAATACATTTTGGAGAGAACTGTGCTGGTTTCTAGAGTCCTTCAAAAAAGGTAACAAACCTTACCAGTATTGCTTTTAGGAGCTTCAGCCAGACTGGGGTGTTCAGTGAAATCCTGTCCTCCTGTAGGAAGGACTCACTGGCCACTTCAGTTTTCTTAGATTCAGCACTAGGACACAGTGACCTAGTCAAGGACTATTACAGCTAGGGTAAAAAAAGGTAGACAGAAAGACAGACACAAAGAGAGATAAAAGAAAAAAAAATAGAATGGTGTCTGCTAAAGCTGAAAGGGTGTATTAGCCTTGGTATATGAACAGTCAGAATCCCATGATTACAGGTGTAACTTAAAAGCAAAAAACCCACTGAAAATTCTTGGAAAATAAGATGGGAAAAGAAGCATCAGGGAAACAATGGAGAAACATGAAGCTATTCCTGTGTGGCAGACCTGACTCAACACCAGTAAGGTGCCCTTCCTAGAGCATGTGCTCCACCTCCATCACACGGTCAGTCTGATATGAACAGGCAGTGGACCTGCACGTTATGATAAAGAGAGCTCCATTATCTACACCCGTGAGAAACATCTGAAGATGGACAGGACAAGAAGAGTATTGGCCTCCACAGAAGCAGCAACCACAGTAAAAGGAAAAAAAGACAGCATCAACATATCCCCATCCATAAATTCCAGCTGTACAAGGGAGCTTTCAGTAATGACAGGAATACTCTTGAAGATTACTCAAATCATGCTTCTCAAAATGAAAAGAAAGTCCTGTCATGGATTCCCAAAGGCACTGTGGGCTGATCGCATTAAATAGAAGAACACCATGATGAATGACACAGAAGAAATGGATAATACATGGGGAATTTAAGGTTTGCCAGAGAAAAGTGCCAATCATACCACCTCAGCTAGTCACAAGTGGCATTAGCCATAGTGAGAATGGATATATTTTGGGTGAGGAAACTGTGAGCACGTGACCACTGACTGAATTGAAAGAACTGAGCTGAAAGAATTTATGTTAAAATGGAAGGATGCAAACCAACTTTCCACAGAAGAACCATGTGTTGCACCAAGCAGGAACTACAAAAGGCACAGCAAGCCCCAACTCAGCTGACAGTTGGAGGGAGGATGGTTAGGGAGATAGATAGGCTGCAAGAGACCATGGAAGAAGAAACATCCATAATACTACAAATGAAAACAAGTCCAATCTTGTATTCAGATTGGATGCAGATCTAGAGAAAACGTGGCTACAGGAGCTGGTGTAGTCAAGACTCAGCAGTCATAATCTACATACTCTGGTCACATATGAAGGCAAAAAATGAAGAACACAGGCATCCTCCCAAAATATCCCAGAACACAAATACCCACACAGAGAAGAGTTTGCATGTGCAAACTCATAATGTTATGACTGAGATTGAAAGAACTTGCTCTCAGTGCTTTTCACATTTGCAAGATCCAAAGAAGGGAAGTTAGGCAGCAAGTGCTGGCAGTCCCTGCTGCCTGTACACTCAGCATGTGGGCAGGGAGAATATCCTTTGATGACCTGAGTACTAGTAAGGATATCTGGAAGTTTGTCCAGCCTGCAGCTTTTGTTCTTTAAAGGTTTATTTTGATGGTCTTTCTCCTCTAGAGTGTATTCAATGGCCACATCTACCTGAAGCAGTTACTAGCTGTTGGCATGCCACTGACACATTATATATCCTCGTAAAACCTGGCAAAAAAAGATGCAGAGAGAGGAGTCTAAAGCTTTTACTTGGCTGGCGAACACAGAGCAAAGGCACTACATGCTTTGAAAATACAGCGTCTGCATAGCCCTCTTTGCCTCACATGGGGGCAACTTTAGTAGCAGAAATTCATCACTTGAGAGGAATGTAAGAATGCTTATTTTGTATTTAAAGAATAGGCACAGAAACTTATATATCTGAGAGAGAAAGGCACCTTCTGGAGCAGCCAGTCCTGGCACTCTGCAGGCACTCTGTGCCAGTGAAATACACCTCCTGGAACAGGATCTTACTACACAATGCAGTGGGTTTAAAGAATGTGAGCCCAGTTCTCTCCTGGCTGGGTGTGAGCACCATGCACTGAGATCAATGCCATTACATACTTCTTTCAGAGCAAGAGTTGGTCGGTTTGTATGTGATTTGAGAACCCTTGCAAAAAACACTAGCAGCATATGAGAGCTCTCAGTTACCCTCTGAAGACTAGGCTGTCTGCCAAGAGAACAGCACTTTAGGCAGACACATCAATAATTTCCATCATCTATTCACCAAAGAAAGAGATTCCATTTACCTTAAAATGCATCATATGTGGATTTTACCATGCTGAAAAGGGCAAGACTTGTAGTATTCTGAACTATCATACTATAACAGGATTGGTTCCCCTTAGTGCTGCTCAGGTGCAGCTGCTGCCTCAAGGAATTTATATTAATTCAGTGAATCCCATCCCTTCCTTGACAGGAGTGGGCTATTTTGCCATAAATTGGCTAAACTCCACGGCCATAACTGACCAAATGAGGTGTTCTCATACATAATGTTTAACCATAAAATTTAACTAAAGAAATCAAATTTGAACACTGGCCAATAAAGTGGATGGAGAAGTGGCAGAGACAGTCTCAGCAGCAAACCTGAGTGCTGGACAAGCGCTTCAGAATGTAAAATTAGGTGAGCCAGATTTCAAGCTGGTGATTTCAATACCTCTTTTAGAAGGTTAGATTTAAACTGAATGCTGTTGAACATGCTATTTAAATGTCATTTGCTCTTTTCCTGTAAGTATTTCAAAGTTCTTGCCCAGCTATCTCAAGTGAGAAACTGCCCAGCCATGTTCTGTGCTGCCTTTTACTGCCTACTGGGTCATTTGGCTAACACTTTGTTTTCAGCTGACTGTGCTGCACTCTCTGAAGAAAGGCAAACATTTCTTGCCTACATCTGAAAAACATTTTGATTGATACAGAAAAAGAAGCATTTTAGCTTGGTGTGCTGTTGTTTGTCTAGGATTGGAGTTAAAAAAATTGAAAAAGAAAAAAAATGCCCCTCTCCAACTCTCTCTATGACATTTCTAAGCATTTTTATGTCTAAATACTAACTTAGATAATCTGTTAATTGGGTTTGCATTCCCCAGACTGGTCCTGCCTTGTGAAAGCTGGAGTCTGGAAGGATCACACCTCTGTGAATGGGGAACAGAGAGCTGATGTTCCTACCCCAAGCAGCTATTCCTGCTTCTTCAGCCACCACTCCCTTTTCCACATAACATTCTGTATCATATCTCCCTTACCTGTCTTGACAGGTAAGTCACCTATATGGCAGGAGAGAACAAAGGCACTGTAATTCTGTCTACAGCTCCTCTTCCTACCACTGGCTCTCTCCTTCCCAGGCTCTTGAGAGCTTTCCTTAAATACTCCACTGACAGGCCACTGGCTTTACCTCCCTAAGTCTGGGACTCCCAGTGAGGCTGGCCAATTAGCATTGGTCCCTCAGGCTATCTGTCTACTCAGACCTCCTGGCCAAATCTCAAAATAATCCCAAATCCCTGCACAGTACTTGGATCACAAAGGCTGCAGCCACTCAAGGAGCAAAAACAAAAGGGAAGAGACAAAGCAAGTCACAAAGTCACTGCTATAGAAGGGGGAATTAATGAAAGCTTGTCCCCATCTCACCCACTGTAAGTTGCTGGGGTTTAACATCCTAGGGGAAGCAGTGCAGCTACTAGAACCAGCAGCACAGCAAGTCTTTTCTCTCTGGGATATTTTGGGTCATTAAATGTTGCTAAAGACATATTTGTCCTTGGAAGGCTTAAAAGCAAACCTTTTAAAAACCTGGCATGTGGGACTGTCATAGGTTAGCAAGCATAGTCCCGGAAGGGACGTCCTTGCTAAGGGGTGCTTACAGTTTCCTCTGGGAACTGATAGAACCTATCAGCTGGCCAGTTTGAATATGGACAATTCTCTAAGCCACTTAAAGTTGTGATCACCTCTGTGATCCACATTTAAGAATAGGCAAACTCCCCCTCCAAGCTCTCTCTCGTTTCCGGCACTGGGACAGGTGGCTGCGGGCCCCGTGTGGGGGCCAGCGGGCCCGGCCCAGGCCCTGCTTGGGCCAGGCCGGGCCGGGCCACGGCCATCCTGGAGCCATGGACCTGTTCCAGCCGTGGAACCCCCCCCCCACTGCCTTGCCGTGGGCAGCCGGAGCGGCTCGGCTCTCCCCCCTCTCCACTTCGATAAGAAAAATTCAACATTCCAGCTGTAAAGCTGCAAGGCCGAGGTGAGAGTAACCCTTTTATTGCTGTGAAGAGCTGAAAACCTGAGGGAAGAGAGAGAGGAGATGCTTAAAGCTGAAATTCTGTTGTGAAGCTATGATATATCAGAGTATCCTGTTGTAATTTCATGAAGATATGGGGGGTGGAGTGTTCAACTCGTGAGCAAAAGCACCTGCGCTGAGATAGGCAGATGCTGACGCAGCTGTAATTTCATGAGAAGTTTGGACAGGGAGAGATGAACCAGATGAGGACTTTTGCTCCAAATGGGAAAGGAGAAAACCTCAGTTCCTAGAGATGCTCCCAGAGATAGTCCTAACGATGAAGATGATGAAGACCCTTTGCTCCCAGGGAAGGAGAAGGGCCTCTGTTTTTGTTTCTGAACGGCTCAACCTTAAAATTGTACCCCAGAAAACTTCAAGAGTGGACCCTCGAAAGCAGTTGCGGGAAAAGCTGCAAGTCGGGGGAAAGGACTCACACGCAGGCAGAGACTCCTCTTCCTAAATGGACTGAACAATATTTGGAAGTGGGTGGCTGTCTCGTTGTGATAATGTTTTCATAGCATGAGCAAGAAGAGACTTCTCTTTCTAAATGGACTGAACAAGGTTATTATGGAAGTGGTAAACATACTGAACATCTTAAGGGTTGTCTTTTCACATTGTCAGTGGGAGAAGGGAGGAAGGTGGGGGGAGGAGGAGAGTTCTGAAGGTGGTATTTTTTTTTTTCTTCTTTTAGGTCTGTTAATAAACTTCTTTATATTCTTTCAAGTTTGGTGCCTGTTTTGCATTTCTCCTAATTCTTATCTCACAGCAGATAAACAGTAATGAGTATTTTGGACCAAACCACTACACTAAATTGGTGTTTCTGCCCGGTTACAAACCGAACCCGCGACAGGGACTCAGTGAGGTAATGAATGATACAAAAGAGCCAAATATTAGCTTCCAAGCACTGTAGTATGACTGAAATTTCACATCATCTAGACGATAAAGTAAAATTCAGTAACTTGGTTTGAAACAGCAAAAAAGATTTCCTGATTTTATCAGTGCTGTTTGAGATCTATTTGAAGCTGGCATGCAGCAGAGGATAATTTCCTAATATCACATTCTCTTTGACTGGCTCATTTGTTTACCATAAGCAAAATGAAATAGGATTTCAAAATAAGCTGCTTCTCCATTGACTGTGCCCTGCCAAGGTCTAACGCAACAAGCACAGGTGGGTGATTTTTTATCTAACCAATAGCCAAAACTTCAGTTGTTGGCTTCCCCAGGAGGCTGGGCTGTCCTCTGCAGCTTGTGAGACTGAGTGGTACTAGAGCAGGTAACAGTTTTCTGGCAAGGTGACAAAGGTGTGAGTGATCCAGATGAGAGAAGGGCTGAGGAGGCAGAGAAGTATTTTCTCCTTTCTTGCTCTTGGCAAAGGATGAAACAAGACCTTGCGGGCTAATCGAAATATAGAGGTAACAGAAAATGTTTGCTCCAAAAATCACGAAACAAGGCATAATTTTTCTCTTATTTTCAGAGGAAATAAGACAAGTAAAGACACCTACTATCACCTAGAAATGTCTTTTCTTGTGGGAAAGACGTAACTGGGACCAGGCTTATGGCATTTGCCTGTACCGCCCCATGAGAAACCCCTGCTCGGATAAACTGGGGCTTTTTACAGCATCCACTATTCAGTGCAGCTCTCTGGGTGAAGGACAATAGCTCCTTCTGGAGAAGGACACATCATGTTCTTGCATTAGACTAAACATTCCATTTATTGCAGATGGACTGTAGCAGAGTCCTGATGCCATCTCTAACCTGGGCACACTGCCATGCTGCAAGTTCATTCCAGCGATGTATTGAGATGGCTTTGGTCCTCTTGGTCTCAAATCTCTTTGGAGACAGTCCAGGCAGGCTTTGCCTACTTTTTGACAGCTCTTGGCTTGCTTCTTCCAGGCTCAGCAGTTCATTTCCAAATTTCCCACACTCCTGACATTGCTCCTCTTTGATTCAGCCATGCCCAAACCATGCAAGAAAAAGCCAAGGAAGGAATCCAGACCCTTCTGCAAGTCTGATCTCCAGATGGCGAACATGCACACCTTGCTTCATTTTTTCCCAGCCCCTCAGATGCCCTCTCAAGAGGAAGACTGAGGTGTTATTACACTCCCTCCTTTCCCTCCTGCTGGCAGTGGCGCAGGTAGAGCCTTTGCTGAGCATCACATGCAGCTCCTCAAAAGCAGATTTAGAGCAGAATTACACCCCACAACAGAAGCAATCAGAGGAAAGCCCAGAGAGCATCTCCTAAGCATGTAACACTTCCCTCCTAAGGAGCAGGCCTTCGTGCCCTTCCTGACTGAAGTCAGTTTATTGGGTTACACAGATGGACCAGAAGTTATGTAAATCCAGACAATTATTTCTGATGCTTTCAGATGCTGGTTAACAGTTCTAAATATTTGCCTGCTGTTGGTAATGATCCAGGTTTGTGAATTACTCAGAAAACATTAAATTAGCAAGAAATTAATTTTGTATTTAATTACCCATTCTTCTGTGATGATATATAGTATAAGCATAGATCAAATGAACCAAAATGCAGATTATGCATGCAGAGCTGGAAGGAAGCCTTCCTGAAAAGTCCTTTTCCAAATCCTGACTCAAACTAGTAAAATAAGATGGAAGATAATAATGGGAACTGGTGCAAAAATGTCACTTTTGAAATCACATATGGATCTGGATTCAAACTCAGGTCTGACACAGGATGTGCACCTGCTATAATCATTCAACCATTCCACCAGCACCAGGTACAGCATGTTCAACCCAAACCATCCTTTTGTCCAGCATTTCCTGTGAGCATTTCTGAAGCCTTGAACCAGCTGACAGAAAATGCTTGACATAAGGATGAAGGATGAATGCAGGACATTTGAACACAACACTGGTTATCTTCAGAACACTCTGGCACTGGACATAGATTACCTTGCAGAGGTTCAGGACAAGCAAATGAAGAAATGCAGGACATGAGTTAAAGCACTTGGCTGAGAGAGTCCAGCTGAAGTGCCAATCCTACTGTAGGCCCTTCCTACCATACATGTGCCAGCTTGACTGCTTGGGCCTGTTTGCTGATATACATGGGCACTCTTGGCTATGCGTTTCCAGCAGCTTTGGGACTCTCTCGTCTCCTTAGTGGGCCAGGAACTCCATCTCTTGGCCCTTAAGGAAGAGGATACCTCCTGTGTTGTTTTATGGACACTTCAATTGGAGGTAGTTGAAAATACAGATATATTTTCCTGTGTAATGTTTAGTGATGGAACAGTGTAAAACAACATGCCTACCATGCACCAGATGGGGTTTGAACCAGCACTAGATTTGCCACTGAGCACAGCTATGAAGTTGCCAGACTGGTAATGAAGGTAGCTGCCTGCTCCGTTGCAGAAATCAATGACACATTGTCATCCACTGCAGGATAAACTGAGAACTCTGAACTAAGGTTTTGACAGGTAAAGTGCCTTTGATTTTGCCTTTAATTCAGCAAGCACACAACATTACTGGATTTTCTGTATTAATAATAAATACATACTGAAGCTCACATCGGTGGCAGAGTTTCAGTTCTAATGTGAGAGCAGCATAGCTCTGCAAACAGCACGTCTGCAAAAAGCAAGACACTATTCAGTGTAGCCAAACACAGGAAATGTGACAGCTGTTTAATAACACAGGGAAATAAAATGATAACAATAATATCCATGATTTGATTTATAAACTCCTTTCTTATTTTCAGCATTATTTTTTTAGTCAGAGAAATCCAGTTCATTTATTTTCTTCAATTTTCTTCCCAGTAAAAGATCTGAAATATAGCAAATCCTGAAAAACTTGTTTGGACCTCAGAGGTCTCTAGGGTAGGAACTTTTGCATATATTTAAGTGCAATATATATCCTGTGATTGCTCCAAATGACCAGCAGACCATGTTCTGCTTGCCCACATTGCCTCCTGCAGAGGCCAAGTACATACCTTTCCCTCCAGCCCAGGCTCAGGACTGCGACCCTGGGCTCAGGGTTTGGGATGTGCAGAGGGAACAGGCCTCGGCAGACAGCACTGGTGTGTCGGTTTGCACAGCGGTGAGTTCAGCACAACCTGGGACTCAGCTGCAAGTGGGAGGAATTACCATGAGAGAACAGAACAGTGAGCAAAATGTGATGCAGAAATCATCTCACATCTTAAATGCCGGTCTGAGGGTTGACAGTGCCGTCCTCTGAGGTGGCGGAAGAAGCTGGTCTTTCCCTTTGTTTGATCAAAGGCAGTTCAATTTCTGTATTTTAAAAAAAAACAAAGTTGTCTTTCATTAGCAGCCTAAGTGGAAGATTGATAAAAAATGTAGTGTTTTTCAGGCCAAATCCATTTATTTAAATAGTTCTTTAGAAAATGAAAAATTGACATAAAGGTTTTAACTGGCGTACATAGGTATGCAACACCAGCTGCAGCCATGAAATAAATAAGCCATAACCATGATTAAGATGTTTTCACATTGTGCAATTACTGTGACTTGGTTTGCTTTTTATATGCACTCAGAGCAAACTGAACTGGACCAAATAGATTTGAACCTATATGTGACAGCCCAAGTTAACCCTTTTTCTTTCAATGTAGGTTTGAACTGCAAGATCTCTGAATTGGTGTTCTCAGAGGAAAGCTTAAGAACTATATTTGAATGCTGTTATAAACATACACTGGACTTATACATAAAAAGAATGCACTTCAATCTGTATTTAACAAATCACTGGGTAATAGTTACATTGAATTCAGTCTTTCTGCCAAAGTAACATTAATTTAAGCTCCATCTCTTATCTCAGTTGCAGAGCAATTCTTTATTTACTGTACTGTATTTAGACTGAGGGATCATTAACTCCACTGATAGCAAGAACCTGTAGATTTCTTCTAATTTGTAGTTTCTCCATTGAACACTATTTTCTCAGTGCCAGGAATGATTATGAGTGGTGCTAAACCACCACAATCTTCATTGACTTCAGCAAGAGTTGTAGCTGGTCTGAAAATTATGGCCTTTAAGTGTATGTTTGTGGCAGGGCAGCATAAGCCATGAGGTGAAGGCTGGTCATGTGGTGTTATGCTGAATTTGAAATCATGGAAGTATTTAACTGGAAATCTCAAAAAATAGTTCCATCTCTCTTCTACATATTTGAACCTACCTGTCTTCTGAATAAGGACTGCAAATTACTCTAGTAATAGGCAAAAGTACAAGTATGTTGCATGTTGCCACAGTGCATTCTCTAAATATTTTAATACTAAATAGCTTATAAAGCCAGTGTCAACAGGCTAAATTGTGATAGTCAGACGGTATTAAGATTCTTGAGATTAACTGGTTTATGCCTTGATTTTGTTTTATTACTTTTATTGCTATTCAGTTGTGCAAGTATGCAGTGGCACCTCATCTTTCTCTCAACGCCTTCAGTCATATAAAGTGAGGTATTGATTTCTTTGAATAACCCAATGGTCTCGGTGAATTACTGGCAGACTATGCTGCACTTGTCTTGTTCTGGTTATCAGCACCCATTTAATCAAACATTTAAAATGCTTAAAGAACATAAGGATGGTTACCAATTTTCTTTGAAAGACCTAAAAGTCAGCAACATCACCAGCATCAATGCATAGGTGTTTCATATTAAAAACAGACTGGATGGTGGAGGCTTGGTAAAGACAACTCAATATGAATCTATTTTAAAAAATATTATTTAAAACCCAATATATAGCAATAGCCTAACAGCAAAGTGACATAAGAGTCAGAAACTGCTAGAGTTTAAATTACAATTTGAGGTGATATAGAGTCTAACCTAGATCAAGTCAATAATACCTTCTGAAGAGTGAACATCTGTGACAGTGACACAACTATCAAGGGTGCAAGCTCTCTCTCCATTAGGGCATGAAGAATACCACTAAGACCTCAGCAAGAAATTTTGGATTGCTCTCACACACTACAGATAGACCTATAGAAAGGAACATCATCGACGTTCTCATTTATACCCCAAAGACAACGATACAAGCAGTTCAATTACCACCACAAAATGCTAAGCCAATCATTACTACAGAATTATGTCCTCTTCCCAACATGAACATAAAAGATTTGTTACAAGAAACCTGACCCCAGGAGCATCTGAGTACCTCTTCACCACAATTAGCTCAGGAGCAGCCCTAAGAGCACACAGGCACTCGTGAGTCCTAGCCCTAAATCCACGGAGCACTGATATAGTTACAGTTATTTCACTGTCACTGGTACAGATCTACAGCATCAGTGCTTATATTCAAGTGAAATCTATTCCTGTGTATATGTACTCAGAGACTCAAGAATGAGGACAAAGATATGGATCTCTAAAACAAATAAAGGATTATATTTAATTTGTCTTATTTTTTCCTAACCAGTTCAGCTGTTGTTTGTGTATCTTAAATATGCTGCACTTAAAAAGAAGGTCACTTCACAGTGAGCCCATCTTTTTTTTCCCAAAATTCAGCTATCTTATTTTTCTTAATAGATATCATGAAATTTTTCCATCAGTACATTGTGAGGTACTGTATTTACACTAAATTACTTCAAGTACATAAAAAACACCTGTCACATTTAACCCCAGCCAGCAACTCAGTACCAGGCAGCCACTTGTTCACCCCCTCCCAGGATGGGGAGGAGAAACAAAATAAAAAGGTACTACTTAGCAACAACCAAAACATCACAGTGTTGTCAACAGTAGTTTCATACCAAATCCAAAACACAGCACTGTACTGGCTACTAGGAAGAAAATTAACTCCATCCTAGCTGAAAACAGGACAACATCAAACACTTCACAGTATTTCTGTCAGCTCAGTAAACTGGTAATTATTCATGACAACGATTTTGCTAACTGTACGAGTCAAATGATGATTAAGATAGCTACTGTCTGTAAACACAACTTCTGAAAAAACTGTCTGAATGCCTTTCAAAAGATGCAGAGTACTTGAAAACTTATAGAAGGAGTGGCTTTAAATTGTGTTGGGAAATCTGATGCAGTTTCCTGATTAAAAGTTACATGTAAATAAAAACTGCAAGAATGCAAGTTGATGGTTCCTGCATCCAGAAGTGAACAGCAACCAAATTTATTTAAAAGATACATTCAAGACGAGTATGTGCAAAATACAGAAGGTGTCCAATTTGATGGAACAAATAGCTAACATTTTTTTCCACTTTTCACTAACAGAGAAAACAGATGACATTTTAATGGTGTAATCAAGACCCTGATTGCCACTGGTGGCAGAATATGCCATGAGATCCTAATGGATATGATGGATGGGAGCACTTGCATTGCATTGTGTGTTTCTGCTTGAAGTATCTTATTGGTTTTTTTTCATTTTTTTTTTCTCTGCTGACAACAGTCCTTTCAATTCTTCAACTTTTTAATAAAACAGCAAAGGCTATGATAGAAGTCTGTGAAGATAAGAAAACTGTGCTCAAATGTCAGTGTAATTATCTTTTTCACTTTGGTCTTAAAAGTTAGTTTTGCCAGCAGAGAATATGCAAGAGTTTAACTGTTTACATGAAGAATTTAGAGCTAATTGCATTGTGCTAAGAATCACAACTAAACACTGAATCACTTCGACATATTTCTTACAACACTAATGTTTGCTCTCTTTTACTGTCAGCAGAGACATTTCCAGGATTATGTTCTCAGATTTGCAATTTCAGAGGTCCTTGTGCAGCAATGTCTGCACTGGCATATGCTTATATTTCTTCTTACACATTTACCCTATGTTTTGGGGGTTTGTTTTTAGTAAAGCATTATTAAAGTACCCTGGATCATTTCTTCTTATTATTTGAACATTTACCCTTGGCATATTCGGAAGGAAGATACTCTATATATACAGCCTTGTCCTGTATCCTTGATGCGCTCATATCTCAAAATTAGGAGAAGGAAAGATTTGGATGCGTAATGAACATGTGGAGTGGCTCTCAGTCCTAACTATTTAGCCAAGCAATTATGGAATTACAAAAGTTCAAAAGGCACACAAGGAAGTGTCATAATCAGGAATGTAAATGAATTGCAACATTTGTAAGAAGCTAATTAACAACCTAATAAATCCTTGTAGCAATGGATTAATTCCATTAGAACGTTGGAAAAGGAGAACCAATTTTTTCATTTACATAGAAAAAATGATTTCAAGGATACCTTGTGGGTCAGCTCAAGTTTAGAACATTATCTGACACCCTCCACCAGAGGTACAAATTGCAACCTAAAAATAATTTTGAGCGTTACTGAATGATAAGCTGGTGGAAGAAGACTCCTTCAGGAAAAAAAAAGAATAAATATTACCTCTCATTTTCAGCAGTCTACATCTTTTCCATATATATGTACTCAGCCCTAACTTTCTGCTTTTCAGCAAGCCGCACAAGGATGTCCTACTGACTCAGGGCCATCTTTTCAAAACTAATTTTATAAGGAGCTCTGCTTGGTATCAAATCAAACACTGTAAAGACCTGTTTGAAGAGCCAAGTGAGGTTTCCCTGTGGGTGGCAGCAGTACCTTCTGGCCACGCTGGCACTGGGGATAAGTCTGGCCTCTGTCAACTCAACTAGAATACAATATGCAATTTTATCAAAGCTCAGCTGCCAATACCATATTATGCAAAACTACTGCAATTTGAAAGTAACCAATACCTTCAATTCCATTATTTATAGAAATTACTTTAACTACAATGTGCTTAAGGGAAGAGTGACAGGCTAGTAAATGCCTCTTACAAGAGATAAATCGTTCCATATTAGAAAAGGAAAGGATGGGACCATCCAATGTTCCTTTTTTTAGTTTTAGGTGCTGTAAATGTGGTAAAAGGTGTTGTAAAAAACTTTGTTTTGGTCTGCTTTCCTCCAGATTCACTTGTGGGGTATGCCCAGCCACTGCCTTGGAGGGATTGCATAACCTCCCGGCAAGATCCCCTTGGAAAACGCAGCACTTCGGCGAGGGAGAGAGAAAACAAGAACCATGATCCTCTGGGAGACCCTAGGTAGATTCTTTGTAACCCATTGGCTTCTACCCTCTCACACCCACCCTTGTATCCCTCTAAGAACTACACTATTCCCCCTTAGAGATCGGAGAGCTCACCCCTAGCCTCCCCTTCACGGCGTGCGGGACAAATAAAGCTGCCCCATGCGGAACTGCCAAATGAGCCTCTCGTCTCTCTCCTCCTGGTCTGGCCTGGGGTTGCCTTGCAGAACAAGAGCTGAAATCACTCTCACTGAATCCCTAAAGAGCTGACAGCCTGCTGAGACAGGCACCCCTCTGTGGAGGCACCCCAGCGGCTGAGGGACCGCCGCAGACCTCTGGGGACTGTCCCTTGAGGGACGCTCTCTTTGGTCAGTCACGGCTTCCTGGGTCTGAGCCACAGACCCCAACCTGGCTGCAATATTCACTCGTCATCCTGGTCGCCCTAGGGAGTCTTGAAAGGATGGTAGAAGTTTTTGGATGAGCAGTCTCTCCCCTTAGCTGTATTTGCTCACAAGTGGCTGTCAATGATGCTTCATCACCTCAACAACTTATTCCAATACAGCTCATTGGTGATATTGGCTGTTTCCTCAGCAGGTTGTTTTCATACCAACCATTTTGTAATCATATAAAATCTCTCTTCTGTGAGCCAAATTTATACAACTTAATTCTTTCTTCAACTTCAAAATTAAGGTTTTAAGTTCAATTATCCATTTTACTTACCATCTTCATTGAACAATAATTATGAGGTTGAGTCTTTTTTGTAAAAGTTTTATATTAAAAGTTGGCATATAAAAACATTGCTGCAGTTAAATACCACAAAAAGTCTAAATTATTTTCTTTTTTCATAATTTAAGAAGGGAAAACCCTTAAAAATGTAAACAGAGCTTTATCCAAACATAGCAGTCTTTGTAAAGGAACTTATGTCCCTGGGGCAGGGAAGAGGGAGTGATTTTCACACTTACATGTAACTGCTTTTGAAACTGAAGGTGTCAGCTGGTATTTCTATAAAACTAAATATAATTCGTCAATTGGGAAAGAGATTAGACAAAGATTTATGGTACTTTAGTCTATTATTTGCAATGGAATAAATCTGAAGCTTTCCAGTAAACAGCCAAGGTTCAGAGACAAATGCGTGAAAATGGAGAACAAACACATCCGTGTAACAACATTAATTAGGGCTTCAATCCTTCATTAGCAATGTACATATTTTAAGCTCTTCTCTTGAAGTGCCTTAAAATTAAGAGGTACAGTGGGCATCTTACCAAGAACTACCTGGTCATGAGCTACGATGTCAGTGATGAGCTGACTTGAAGGTCATAGTTTTAAATGTTGCCAAGATCATCACTGATCAACAGATGAAAGCTTTGTTCCTGGGGTTAAGTGATGAAGAATAGCCCTAGCACAAGGTTTGGGCAGAGCCACCAGTGCTGGTGGGAAGCAGAGGGGCCTGGGGAACAGGGACATCCTTCCTGGCAGCATCCTTGGAGCCTGCAGTTACCTGGCCTGCTAGGATTGCACTGTCCCCATTCCAGAGAGGGTTCAGAACTGCAATTACCAGTGCAGTGCCCAGGCCTCTTCTCCACAGCTGATCCTGCAACTGGGTCTGGTTGGTTGAGTTTTGATTAACACAGTCTTTAAGGGTTCAGCAGGTGCTTCAGCTTATTTAGATCTCAAAATATGCTGCCATCCTCTCCAAGGCACTTCTCTTCCTCTGTCAAAGATTTTTGCTTCCTACTATGGCAGATTTTAAAGCAGGATTGCAACTCGGCAGGAGCAGAGGGCACCATACAGGTGCAATGAGAAAACAAAGAGTTGGAAAGCTTTTGTTAGCCTAAAATACTGCCTGGTTTGGTAAAATAATTATAATGATAATAATAACAGCTGTAGTGACAGCTGAGGTTTGCCATTGAAAACCTGCCATTTTAAACAACTGTGACTCCTAGATTATGACAGTTACCACCAGCCTGTATACCTCTACCCCCTTGAGTTTGTGTCTTTTTATCTGTAAAAATAGTGGATCATATTTGCTCTTTGGGTAATTCCCCTGATTTAAGCATCCTTATGTCCTCTGACCACAGTGCATAGAAGCAGGGTTGACTACTTAGACTGTGACATGGTCTCAGTGTGCTCAGTTCTGATTAAAATTAGTAGCTCCAAAGCCATCAAGGTATCTGAATCTGACAGTTATAATTAGAACAAAACTGTCACAGTAACAAAAAAACATGAAAATGTACTGCTCCCTTAGAGGAAGCAACTGCAGATGAGCCACCTAGAAGATGCAGCATTTTACATAGTTAATAAATCTGATTATTGGTCATTCTGTGTATGCAGGATGGCTTGAGTTTAGAGATAAACAAGGTCTGGAATTTCCTTTTTGTGAAAAGTCTCACTTTCAGAAAATATTTCCAAGCAGAACTGCAAGAAGAATGGTTCATTTTGAGCTCCTCAAAACACTGTAACACTATTTCACTTTTTTTAATAATACATTTCAGCACCTGAAACCTTGATGATATACTGTCGTGACCTGAAACAGGCTACTCCAAGTCAGCTAGCTTTAAATTTAAGGCATGTTTTTTAAAAGCAAAGCACTATTTTCAGGGAATTGTAATTTGTTGGAATGTCTTTCCCTGGTTCTGTTCTCTTTGATGAGCTAAAGACTCATGTCTAAATACACATCCCACTGGAAGTACTGTTAATAATTGATTACAGCTCTCTGGCCAAACAAAATCAGTCAGAAATACTGTTTTGAAAAAAGCTTTGAAGGTCCTGTTATTCTAAAATATTTTTTTAAGGAAATAAAGGGTGTGATTTTTAAAAATATCTGGACTGATAATCAACACAGCTCATGTATTTACCAAGAGCACCCACAATTCTCAAACTACGTGTTTTTAAAAAGTGTTTGCACATTTAAATACAATGAAACACCTTTTTATCCCATGATAAACTTGATTACATATGGATGAGCAATGGCACAGAACATTTTCAGAAAGAAACCTAAATCTGTGATGGGCAGAGAGGTAGCTCTCAGTGGCCGTCACTTTACTGGGGTGAGTGGGAGAACTGGTTACAGCTACAGAGATATAAAAATAGAGCTTAATATTTCAAGTTTGTTTTTAGATAGAGTCTATTTTATAGGGTTTTTCTTCCTACTGACATTTTTGACATCTTTGCATTGTTGCACATTTGACATATTCAGAGATTTGAAAAATGGAAAACCAAGTGCATCAGCATTATCCCACAAGGAACAATCCCATTCTGCTCTTACCTGTTCTTTCCTGTTTGCTCCCTACAGCAACAGATTGATTGTTTGACCAAGGAAAAAAATAAGTAAAGGAAACATTAAAATTACAACTTCATTTTCAACAGTGCAACATCAAGACCTTTCCCTGACTGGTATTGCTGTAGCAGGGGCCAGTTTTTGGCAGTGACTACCCCAGCCCTGCCTCCTAGCTTGGCCTAGCGCACAGGCTCCCAGCAGGGCAGCTGCTCCCTGTGCCAGCCAAGGTGTTCAGCTGCCTGCACCAAGAGCACTTCCAAACCTTCCCAGCATCTGGTAATACGAGCCTTAAAATGAAAGTCAGGAAAGCTCAGGCCTTAATTCGACACCTGGCATTCACCTGCCATGTCTACTCATATGTTGCTTTAAGCACTCATGAAGAAAAAAATTGCCTGTAATAAAAGGGACGGTCCGCGGTCCAAGCTGCACACCAGAAACACAAGCTTGCATATGGCTGGGACTCTGCTCATCGCAACGAGCTGCCTTCTCACCTTGGCTGAGGGCTGGTAGGAAATCTGTTCTTTTTCCTTATATATGGAGCTGTACTCTGTCAGCATAGTGGGTTTTACAAACCCATCGTGCTGTACATAGGTTTCCCAGGCAGCACGTGCAATTCAGGCATCAGTATCCGAGTTAACTTGTGTTGAAAAACCACGTACCATCTGCCATTACTACAGCTGGGGCCTCTACCACTTCGAGGTTTTCAAACTATCAGAAGAGTTACAGACATGTAGCATTTCATAGGGGGAGAAACTAAGGCAGCTGGTGATAGATATGTGCTGGTAGATGGCTATTGCACAAGCTACCATGCCATGCTGTCTCTTTGTGGGGTTTTTTGTTTATCAATGGAAAATCTAAAAGTGGTTCAAGAAAGGGTTGATCAACTGCATTTCATATTCATAACTTGAAAAAAAAAATCGACTCGTAAGCAAAAATAAAAGCATTGAAATAAAAGCATTAAAAAAGAAAAATCATACTTGTTCATAGATTCTTACCATTTCTTAAGCAAAACAAAGGAAATAAACCACTTTATTTTAAACTAGACTTCTTTGTGGCAACTCTACTATCAAAATAAAGGAGGAAATAGAGCCTGCAATCTGACATGCAAATCAGAGTTCAGCAAAAGAACAGATCTTCTAATTCTGTAGCAAGCCCACTAAAACCTGCAAGCAGTACACTGCACGTGCTCATCATTCACGTGTGCTTCTCTTCCTTGCTAAATCAGCACTAGACACAAGGAGGACAAGGCAGAACATGACCATGAGCCGTGGCTCTGGCTCAGGCACCGAGTTTCCTTGCAGGTGTCTGGCTTTGCCCCAGCCCTTCTGCAGGGATCTTTCTCCCCAGCAGAGCGATAACTCCTCACTGGCTGTCTCAGCAAAGGACATTGGGGTCCGTACACCTCAGGAGACACAGAAATTAATCTTTCCCCTCTCTCTCTTTTGGAATTGTCCTAGTTGTACAGCGATATTGATTTTATCCATTTAGATGAGTGCAAACATTGAAGAAACAGTAGCTTTTATAAAGGATGAAAACAAAACTAATTTAAACTTTTTCTTAACCACAATCCTTAAGGACCTAGGACATGGAAATGAATGGAAGAAGATGCAGTTTAGGTTACCAAAAGCACTGGCAGACAGCTGCTTAGTCCCAGAATTGTCATGTCAGTTTAAACCATTCCCCTGGCAGGGATTCAATTCCTTTCATCTCTCCTGGGAGTTTGAAAAGGTCAGAGACAGAGAACATTACCCTTGTGCACACACAGGCTTGATTGCCTTTCTAGAAAGGCATCTATGCTTGAGGCTTTGGCTGGCAACTCAGGGATGAAAAGAGCCAGGTACCCTAACGGGGACGGACACTGCTCAGCTGCTGCTGACACTGCATACCCACATCAGGCAGCTGTAATCCTCACTGGGCCTCAGCATTTGCCAGGCACCCACGGGACCCCGCGGAGCCACCTCGGCTGACAAGGCCACGCATAGTTCTAAGTGTTTCTGATTGTATTCAGTGCACATCCCTGTGTAATGCAGCCTGAAGTAGGTTTCACCCTGCTGATACCATGGAGATACTTTCCCTGATGTGGCGAAAGGAGTTTTGCTCTTGGATTGTATGGTTTGCATTTGGTTTTCCTGTTTTTATATCTAGTGAAAGTGGCCTATCTCCACCTAAAAGATCAAAGGGGAAGAATAGAGATACCTGATTCATAGCTGCATTCATTCACCTGCATCTCCTACAGTGTGCATGAATGCGCCACAGCTTTCCCAGATCAGATGTATTGCAGAGCACGACTATCATCATGCAGCAAAACCACACTCAGGCACAGCAGAAGAAAACCCCTCTCTTCTATGTGTACTGGTGATCTGTGCCTTTACAAACTCAAGGCCTTATTATTACAATTTCTTCTATATAAAAATGGAGCCATGGGAATGGAAAAACTCCAGCTGGGCTGAAACACAAGAGCCATCTGCTCAGCAGCAGGGACTTCCGCAGGCTCCTCATGGAGCTCTCTCCCCCTGGATCTGTTGATGCCCAGCTCAGCTTTTTGCCCAGCCCTCCATGGGGACAGGGGTAGGCACCATGTCTGCCGATGCAACACCCTTGAGACCATGGAAATTGCAGATCAGTACAAGAGGGTTTAGCTAATTCCCAATCATTTTCTGACGTGCAGGAAAACATGCATGGATACACTAGTCTGTATTCACCAAAAGAAGTTGTAGCGTAACCCAGAACAGAAAATCTGCAAGGTTGCTGAACTGCTTATCTCTGAGGGATCAGAAGATGGAGGACAAAGCAGCATGCACTGAAGCTGGGCTGCAGCCCACTGGGAGGTGCTGAGGAGAGGCTGAGCTGGTCCCTGGGAATGGTAGACACAGGTGTTCTGGATCCCCCCGCTCCTGACCTCAGAGTGACACCAGGAAATCTTATTCTCAAAACTGAGGCATCACAGAGCAGTCAATAGGAAGTGCAGGAGAGCCCATACCATGTTTCAGTCCATTTTACCAAAGGCACTGACTGCATACTCCTCCCTCCTCTGACTTCTCAGGGAGCATTTTTGCTCCTTGTCATTTGCAACATCTTCTACGACCTGGCAAGACTGTCAAAAGTCTTCTAAGTCTGCTTAGTAAAGGTTTCTGCCCAGCACCCATGAGCATGCCAAATCCAGCCTTGGCTCATCACCACGCTACCAGAGCACAGAGCCTCCTCTCCTGAGCTGCCACTCACCATCCATCTTGTGGCTTCTGAACAGTGACTGAAAAGACACTTGGTCCCCAAACCACTTTCCTATCATGGCTTCCAATCAGTTTAATAAATTTTCATGGTCAATTCGAAAAATTCAGAGAGAGGATACTGCCTTTTTTTTCCTCATCAGCAGTGTCATACACTTTCGAGTTTCAAAGAAGTTTAAAGCAAGAATTAGGAATGAATCTACCCTTGTTTTAATCTGAAAGGCTTAGAAAAGTTTAATTTTGTATAAATAAGTTTCTGTGACAAACACTCATGATTTCATACTTTTGAAAGCATTTTCTTTCCCAATACTTACTAATAATTCAAAGTACGCCTAAATGCCTGGTCATCAGCTGTATTATCCCTTACACTGACCCCACAGATAAAGGATCACCAAAACCAGGTCTAGAAAATTGAGATTTCTGCCAGAAAACCACACACTATCATGAATGGAGAGAGCTAATAGAGAAAAGATTTATATTAGGGCATTTTTATTTTAGAGGTGATACACCTTGATCTGCTATAGTCTTTTATGCAATCATGAACATTTTTCTCCATTCTTTTTCTCCCACGTATTCCTCCTCTGTGAAATGCACAATAAAATAATACAGGGTAGATATTTTTACAAAGTATAAATCCTTCTCTTTTCTCTCCTAAACTGCCAATTCTAGCTGCTGAATAAAATTATGATAAGTTGTGTCATAGTCTGTATATTAGCACTGGCTGATCAAAAGCAAACTTAGTAAGACAAGTGTCAGTGTAAGCATGTACATTTTAAGAAAGTTTAGACTTTGAACTGTAGGAATAAAAATTAGATCTGCAAACTCATCTTGATATTTGGCCATACTTTGAACAAAGACAATGAGGGAAAAATCTGTGCTTTAAATAGTTGCTTTGTTGTGCTTGATATTGAAATTCTGTGGACTTTCATAAAAGAAATATCAAAGCCAGAGAAGCAGAAAACAGAAGAAGCAAGCACCAAACTGCAAAATGACTTGTAGGGAATACACTGCAGGAGCAGTCTGCAAATTTTCGCTGATGGAGGAAGAAAGAAACACAGTGGAAAATATAACTAAACAAACTCATTTATTGTTTTCAGACAGATTTATTTTCAACTAGACTCCTTGGGACCATCCTAAAATTACTTCTCAAAGTCTACAAGCTCTAGAGTTGCTGCAGGAAGGATTGGAAAGCACATTTGGCTCACAAAGAAACAAAAGAATCTCTTTGAGTATCTCTGTAATACGTGACTCACAACTGCAAGCTGGCTAGGCTACATGCCAAGTCTGTGTCTTGAAATGGCTAATTTATTGGCAAAGTTTTGTCCTGAATTTATCTAGTTATCTTTAAAAAAAACGTACCAAAATAACACCTTTGGCTGCAACTGTGCTCCATGTGCTGGAGCCTAGTAAAGTGACAGTGTTGTTTTTATTTTGAAATCATGGCTATAGTCATTCCTGGACTCAAAACTCCATAATCTTTGTGGACTATCCTTAGAAAGCTAGCTGAAGATTTTCAATTTCATTATTTGTACAAGACTGTAAGAAAATGATTTGAATGTATTCAAGTATCCGAGAGTGAACTGAGCTTGTGAGACTCTGATTTCTGTACATTCAAAGATCTACACATAAGATAGTGATACAAATCCCTATTCAAATGTGCATTTATAGCTCTCTGCTAAACACAATAAAGACCTCCCAGCAGACAGCATTTTTATGTGTGGGTGTACTCCAGCTCTGCATTTCATTCTCGAAGAGGCACTTAGCAATATTTATCCAGTCATTCGAGTCTTTTACAACACATATAGTTTTACTTCTAGATACAATATCAACTTTGGAATATCAATACCACAACATCCTTTCTAAAAAACCATGAAGTTTGCACTGTCAGATTCAAGTATATCAAAACAAAGTCCTGCCACGTTGTTTCAGGTTTTTACACAATACTGATACATATATGATACTTCCTGACAGGCTTTCAGCTCCGTCATGGAAATGACTTGTAAATTCGCTTTGTCTATAGATGCAGCCTCTGCAACCCGTCTCAGCCAGCCCCTGTGCACTGCAGTGGTGACTGTCATGCCTCTGCCCAGGGCATGACAGTGCACCCTTCACCAGGGGCTGGCAGTGGGCTAGTCCCTGTGTTTCAGCCATGTGGCAGTAGAATGCGATTTACCTTGAGCCCAGTCCTGATAGCGTCTAATAATAAAACCTTGTACTTCCCCCTGCATAACCCAAGCAATACAGGTACCCAAGACCGCAGCTCTAACCCCAAAATGAGAAAGTGTGATGCACAGTAAGACATCCTGAGAGCAGCAAGTACTTAAGGGCATTTTTTCCTGTCCTTATTTCTCACTGAGGAGCATATCTATGTTCTTGCTTTAGCTCAGATGGGGAGAGAAGATTCAGATTGAACCGAGTTGTAGTCCCTGCTGCCCTCAAGTTTTCTCCATGTAGCGGTGTCCAAGTACACAAACTGTATAAACCAACTGGAAGATATCCTCTAGCAGTGCATCCACAGTACTCCCAACAGCACCAGAGATTCACCACACTGGACAAGTTCAGACGAGTCCAAATAAAATCACGACAAATGCATAATAAGGATGTCAGATCTTCAGCAGCTGTTCTGCTCTGCAGACCTGCTCTTACTGATCTGCACTACTGACTGATATGCACACCTGACCAGTGTGATTTCAAACCACAGGGGCATTTTGCTATTGAATGCTTGCCAGGCAGAATATGTATTTCTTATCACATAAACCAGTAAGACGAATCCCATTGTGTGATGGACATTTGTTGCGTCTTCTGTTCAGCATCATATGAGTTTCTTGGACAAAATCCATTGTTTAGATGTTGGCTAGTGCACATGCTTATTTTCAAGGGAGCTTTTAATCCACTTATGTTTAAAAGATTTATTGGTTTAATTATTGGTTTATTTTCTGGTTTATTCCTACCCTTTGATGTTACTGGTTATTACAAAGCTCCTATAAGGGGCTGTTAATTACTCATGTCATTCAGAGATCTATCAAATTGTGATTTAAGGCAGCACATACATTGCTTGATGAAGGGGAAATCATAACTTCTTTTTCACTCATTAAAGAAAACAGAACATTTTGCAAAATGTTTTCATAATGGTGACATGAAAAATATGTCTGCATTGGGACTGTCTGAAGGAACACAAAGCCAAGGAAAGAAGAGAAGTGAGTATTCAGAGTGTCACTGTCTCATGGTTATGGAGGAATATCTGGGTAAGAACATCACAGGATACTTTGGCTGAGGAGCCCCACAGAGACTGAAATCTGGTGTGCTGAAAGAGCAACACTCAAGGAGCTTTGAAATGAACTTCATATTCTCACTGTAAGAAGGCAGAGAATGGTGTCTAACCTCCACCCTCAGCAGGAGAATTGGTGTTGCTCATGGTCTAGAGAAACAGGTCTTTCTTAGGAAAGATGGCAGGTAAAAAGGCTTGTTCCCCAGGCCTTGCACACTGGAAAAATGCATTTTCTGTGCCAAGGAGAAAAGTTAAAAAGCTTATTGTGTATCCATTTGCATTATTTTGTAATGCTGAATTGTGCTTGCTAACATATTACTTTTCTGTTGTGAGAAAATCAATAGTCTACAATGATTTTCAAACCTCTATAGGATCTGCTATCACCATATGCAAAAATTTAGAAATGTTGATTTTTATTTTCTTCTAGACAGATGAATAGTAGACAGCAGCTATAAGCTGCAGATTTAAAATAGTAGTTCAAAATCTGCCTGTGAGTCTAGTAAAAAGGCATTAGATCGCAGTGGAAGACCTTATAAAATGATTTTTTTTTAATATGATAATGAAATGCGTCTGCTGACCCTGAAAAGTTGAGAGCCAAGTGACAGGTTCCTAAATGAAAGAGGTCAGATTTTAGGAAGCTGAGTAAATGTGAAAGACTGAAAACAGTAGGCGTTGCTCTCTAAAGCAGACTCTTAATATTTAGAAACCAAAATGCAAATTTAAATTTAGTCCAAATGTTAACCATAAAAAGCATTAAAATGATCAGTCCGTCAAATTACAATTCCAAATCTATTCCAAAGTATATGTGCCTTCACAAATCCACTGCAAATACAGCTTGTAGCTTTTGGCAGTTAAACACCCCATGGAGGCCAACTCTAAAAAAATCTCTCACTTCCCTTAAAACAGTCCAAAAGAAAGATTGTGCACCTGAATACTACCAGATTATCTGAGTGAGTGCTGGCAAAGCTGCTAGGAACTTAGAAGAAAATGATTCAGAGTACTTCCTACTCTTGCAATTCCCTCTCATGATTTGAAGATGCTCTCACATCTCACTGGCACAAGCCCCCCCAAGGATCGCACTGAGAGCAGCTCTCCCAGGCCCAGGTTGCTTTAGATTTCATAAGGTAAAGCCAATGCTTTACAATTTCTCACCTTAAGAACCAGCCAGACAGATTAATGAAGCACCTGGTGTGGCTATGTAACGAGAAACTTTGTCAGCTTTGCTTCTAGATGGACTGAAATGTAGCTTGCCTAGACTGAATATACTCCAACAGTTCAGTCTATACTGAACCAGGCGTGCAGGTGTGTATTATAGACTGAGTTTCATTCAAATCACGTGAATCCTACAGTCACTGTAACACTGAGTCAGCACTTAACCTTTCCTACTGCTGGGGTGTGCCACCACTAGGTTCTTAAAATTAGATGACAATGCAAGAGGAAAAAGTACTTAAATCATTTGCACTGCATTTCTCAAACAGCTCCTTTCCCACTAGACACTCTTAGCTCTGACACTGTATGTGATCCACTGCTCCACCCTTACTGTTTTCTGTGGTGTCAGTGTGTGGACAGCAGGTAGCAGCATTCAGCACCCCTTTGTATGGGCCACTGGGATGATATGCTTCTGTTTCAGCTGACATGCAGAGAGCAGGCTCCAGAGCTATCAGCTTGTTGGACATCAATTCCCAAATGTCAGCCAATACATACAAACCTAGTTCAGAAACAACCAAGATATTGCTTCTTACATCCAAACATTGTTCAGGGACATTAGATAGGCCTGCTATTCACTTTGATGGAAACCAAATTGCACCCACTGTCATGTAGAGTCTGAAGGTCATACTTCACTGCTGGAAAAGCATGCAACCTGTATTTTAAAAGTTCCACAGTATTAATTCTTTCTGGGCTACAAAACACACGTAGATTTTCACATGATCCTTTTTTTGCATGCCAGGAAAACCCCATCTCTCCTGTGGCCTAAAGTGATGTCTCCGTCTTTCCCTGTCAGTGCTGTGACTGTGACATATGGTGGCTATATGAAATGTCCCCAGCAAACACCTCTACATGCTGTCTTCCTTGCTTTTGATGTAAATTGTTAAAAAAGGTAGTTCATTTTAGTTCATTCTAACCCTGAAGTCAGGGGCTTTGTACAAATGTAGTCACTCTTCCTTCTTGATACAAACCTACTGGTTTGCTTGTCCTGCCGTGATCTTATTTCTCACTTTACATTGGTGTTTTGTCTCTGGATCAGTGTATTCACTTTGTCTTAACCACTTGGAAAAAAAAAGTGAACATATTTTTACCAATCTGTGTTTATAAAGAATGAACATTAAAACTGAGTATAGCTTGGGTGGATTACGTGGGCAGGAGGGGTTGCTGGGAAGCCCTGTTTGGCAGGGATTGTACACTTCAGGAAATAAATGCCTGAAGCTCTGAAGGTCAGGTATGTGGGTTTGTCTCTCCCTTAACCCGTCCTTTCTCCATCATCCCATGGGGGATGGGATCCTACAGATACACCACCAAGCAGTGTCCTCACCCACAGATGTGTCATCATTCCTCACGCCCTGAGCTATTACTCCTGTTATTGCTATTCCAGTGCCTCTGGAGGCTGTCTCTGCACAAAGTTGGGCCTCCACCTCCTTGAGGTGAAATTATATTAAAGGCAGGCTGAAGTCAGGAATCCTCCTGTTTCTAGATATAGACCCAAATGCGGCATGTTAAACTAGATCACAGATAAAGCCTTAAAGGATGGCATCTGCAGAACAGGAGATTGTAAATTTCTGGCTGATTTAAGTATCTATGGGAAAATGCATATTCTAAAAGAGATTATTCTAAGCTTTTCTTTTTTTTTAATGTATTTAAATATTAATAATTTTATATAATGGCTCTCTTAAATGTGAACGCAGGTATTCTTTGATGGGTAATAAAAATAATATTTCATGGCATTCTCCTAATCTTTGGACTTGAAGTCCAAAATAAATTTTGGTCATGTGAGGTTTTAAAGCAGAGAATGACTTAAATAATATAGTATTTTTTTCTTGATACATGTATCACATATATTCTGCCCCCTATTTGTGTCTGTAAGTAAATACCCGGGTTTGTGTATCCGTAACAAATACTTTAGCCTCCAAAACAGGTAAAGATTTTAAATATAGAAATAAGGCCGAAAGAACCTCATCAGATTAAAACACTTTCAGAACTCTTCCCTAATTGAGTGCCAATTAGGAGGAATTTGCCTGTAATAATGCCCTAGCTGAATAAACAAACATCATTAACTACAAACAACTTCCAAATCTGTTCCATTTTCCCAGGCCCAGTACATCGTTTCAACCGAACTGAGTGATTTTCCCTGATCACAATGGATTAACATAAGCATAGGTTTAGACTACATCATTTAACAAGCAGTTTATTAAAGATGTATCTCTTGTTCTACCATGGCAATGAAAGCCATTACCAACTGCCTGTGTTAATTTTGCAACAGATCACAGTGGAGATCTGTACAACCCATTAATCTAACAGGGGTTTTCCAGTACTCCTCTTTCCATTCTTCAAATCTGTAAAAACGTATCACTTCTTATTAAATAAACCATGAAAGAATTTTGATAGCTGCAAGCTACAACTAGTCTCATTTGTTTATTTAGAATGATGCAGGAACCAGTGCTAAAGATTAGTCACAGTAATGTTGATGATAACATGTGAAGAAAAGGCATGTATTTGGTCTACAACCACAGATGGCTAAATGTATTTGTGAAAGCTGCCAAGCACAATGAAAGAAAGATGTGGCGGTTGTAACAAGCAAAATGCAAAAATGTCAGGAGTTTTTATCAGAAGAATCAGCATGCTTGAAGTCAAATTCACGTGACAAGGTGAGGGCACATGAACAGCTACAAAAGTTGTGCTTTCCAGCCCTGCAGAAACACAGGCATGTGAAGCAAACAAATCCCATCAGCTGTGCTTGTTGTCTTCTGCTTAAATTACCCACCCACTGAACACTGCTGCAAAGACCCTATTTATGGGTTCAGCGCCTTCTTTCAGACTCTACCTTGCACAGATCATGTTATATTGTCTAAAAGAAGACCAAAAAACTGTACAAAAAGCAACTTACTCTGCCAGGGTTACCCGAGCTGCTGACCCCACATGCATTGGAAAGAAGCAGGTGTTAGTTCACATAGTCTCAGATTTACCCTTAACTCCACGTGCAATGGTGAATTTTCCCTTCACAGGTGGTTAGCAGTGTTTTTGAAGAGAATGACTCCTTTCTCCTCTTCTAATATTATACCCACAGAAAATTGCTTAAAAAAATAATTGGTGTACATTTAATGGTGTAATGTGATAGCAGAGTGGCTGAAAAATTAGTCACAGTCAACTGCCTGAACTCCGCAAAACAACAAGGTGGACAAACATAGCTGCTGGTGCTCCAGAGGAGAAGAGTGGAGAGGGGCAGGATGATACATCAGAACTAGCTGCAAACAATGAAAAGATCAGGTCTTGATGCTTATGGTTCCTTCAAGAAGTAATCAGAAAAATGAATTTTTCAGGGCAGCCTTGGGAAAACCACTATCAGGGTAAAGTGAGTCACGCACTAGGATGCTGTCTGGTGACAGTGTCTAATACCAGATGTATTAAGACCAAATACGGTATAATTTCTCGATTAGACTTTGGCCAAAAGGATGACTGCACTGGTAACTTTAGCTTATGATGAATTGAATACTAACAGCAACAACAATCATTGCTTTAAACCACCAGGAAAGCCAAGCCATACCAAGGAAAAGAAACAGGCAATCTCTTGAAATCATCATACTAAAGTTCAGTGTGAGACACTGACCCTTGATCAATACAGAAGTTTGGTACAGGCATATAGGGCAAACCTAAAACTAGATGGGTTTGATAAACAGAGAATGCAGGAAAAGCCACATACTGCACTGCTGAAAAACTCTTACTGGGAACTGAGGATGGATAGCATCCAATAGCTTTTGAAATATTTCTAATAGGACCAGAGTAAAGGCTTCATTTTTTTCATCAATGCCTCCGAAACAGCTGCAGTAGTTTATGAACCTTGTGCTTATCTTAAAGAGCAACATCAACATATCAGACTGAATTCTTACACCATGCTCCCAGATCTGTCACTAACAATTGTGAAAAATGTCAGTAAAATCTCTGTGGTGGGTTCATTAGCTTCAAGGCACTCTGAAAATGCAAAATCCAGTACAAATACTGAATGCAAGTAAGTCAAAATCCTGGAAAGGGACCATGAGGAGGCAAGAATAAAATTTTAATGAAAAGAAAGCCCTGCAGATACTAAGATAGAAGAAATGTGACTGATGTCCCAGGAGATAGCTAAAAGCTCTTCTGTCTTGTGAGATGAGAAGCTGGGGAAGGTACACTCTGAGAGAGTTTTCTTCCAGCCAGGAAAGGTCCCTAAAGCCTTTTTAGAACAGCCAGAGTAGTACCTTCCCTGAGAAGCCTTGCACACAAAGGGCCCACCACTCATGGGCAAAAAAGGGGCAGAATGAAGCAATGTTTTTCTTTTACTTTCACAAACAAAATTAACTTTTCACAGGCCAAAAAATCTGGGATCAGGGGCTAATGTAAGTAACCAAAAAAGTTCAGCACAAATCAAAAAGAGATGTTGGCTGCTGGAGACTGGAGACTTACTAGGAAAGGATCAAGGATATGTTCTCTCTCTGGCTTAGTGACTTCAAGCTGATTCAGCTGATGTCCACGTGCCTCTCAACAAAGCACCAAGGGCATATTTTAAAAGTGTCTGACATGCAGCAGAACTAGTGAAATCCGTGGAGACTGCAGCAGAAGACAATCCTGCCAGCATGACAGAGCAGCCATCCTGAGGGCTGCAGAGACTCAAGATTTTACAGTGGAAGTCATCAAACAGGAAGCCTGCAAGACTTTGCCAGGCACAAAATTGTGCCAGGGGACTCCAGCTTGCACAGAGGCTTCTGTTCTGCATATTGAAGACAGAAGCAAAATAAAAACCTGCAAGAAGCATGAGACAAGACTTCTTTCACCTTCAAAGAGTAATGGGTTTCTTTTTAACTCCTGGTGCTAGGCATTGAAACAACAGGTAAAGCTGCAACCGGAGGAACTTCTGAGAAATTATGCCTGCAGGCGACTCCCTCAGAACTGTCATCCTCCCCTATCCCCAGAGCCTGCAGAAGAGAGGAATCTTTCAGCATGAGATAAGAGCTGGCAAATTAAAGCTCTCGTGGACCAAAGAACAATAAAGCAAACTCTACCATGGGAGTCACATTAAGACTTTTTTATCTCGTGTTATCAGAGGAACTATCTTGAAAATCTATAGTGATCATAATTGTTATGCTACCATGTAGAAAGGAAAGCTTTTGTAGTGAAATCATAGCCCAAGCCTCTTAGTGATTAAAGCTCAAAAGTGGCCCTTTCAACCCCATCCAGCTATTCAGTGGCATCACTGCAGTGTGCCCTGTTAAGTGTCCCAGCCCATGTTGCAAGAGTACTAATTTCAGATTGTTCCCTCAGAAAGGCACACTAAAGTCTAGGAACAAACCTATTGTGGGGCTAGTAGGATGGAATTCCTCATTTTTGCAATTATTGTCTATTGCAGTACATGGACTCCCGCATCCCTGATACTGGCCTGTGGCCACTCTCTCCATGCAGGTCAGGGCTGGATCTTTCCCTCTACTGGCCAAACCTCAGGATGATGAAGGCATATACAGGAATCACCAGATCCACACCTAACAAAATAAACAAAGGAAATAATTCAAAGACCTATTTAAAAAAATTTTATGTATGACCTCACTGTGAAGTGGCCTTTAGGGATATGAAACACAGTGATTGAAATGTGAAATCAAATAAGCAATATTGATTTACATATCAGTTCACTTTTTATAATTTAACTTAAATTTCTTAAATTAGTTGCATCCTCTCTGTTGTGACAGCTCCAACAAACAATTAATTGTTATCAGACATTTATTATTGTTAATCATGAACCTTGAGTAATGGGATACAAAGAGTCACTTTTGGTTTCCTATTTCAGCTGGCACTGTGCCAGCTCTCTAGGGTAGCTCAATGTGCTATACTGTACTCTTAGTATCCCAATGGGTTTAAATTGCAATAATTTAACTATTGTTAAATAATTGAACTATTAACTACTACCCACTCAAGCCAGAAACAGGTGTGAAATAATTTTTCTGGTCAAAGTAAAAAAAAAAAAAATTATTTTGCTATAATTCTACTTATTTTTTTTATGTTGCTAAAAGAACATTGATTATCTTTATTTTCACATCTGGAATTTACTGTAATAGAAAATACCAGTGAAGTGCTTTCCTTGCTGCCAAAGAAAGCATCATACAACTAGTACTGCAATTGTTGCCAATTTTTGGCCCATGCAGGCATGAGAGAGGAGGTAAAGATAAGAGAGAGTGTTTTCAGATTACATCGGAGAAAACAAGAGTAATCATTGTATAAATGAGCGTATTTTTCTCAGTTGTCAGAGTTACAAGTCCCCATGTGTTAACAAATGGAAAATAACACACGCATTGCAGTCAATCTAAAATAATCCCAGGGTGAAGGAAGCCAGCAGCAGCCCTGCCAAGACGTGCAGAGTCTCACCGTGAGCACAAGGACTCCACCGGGCACAAGCAGAGAGGAGCCCACGATTGCATTTGGATGATGATAAGGCTGCCAGCACTGCTGTACCTGGGAGGCACAGCTTATACTGCAAACCAGCAGAATATCACACCTGCACACTGATGGCTTTTCCCTTGAATGTTGGAAAGCTTAGGGAGCTAAATCATTAAGCTGCTGGAAAAATGGTGCGTCTTTAGTCCTGACACATGGAATAGCTTTCCCACTGTCTGTCTCTCTCAAATGCAGGGTAATTTGAAAATTATCCATCTTCTCTTGATCTTTAATATACTCATTTGTCCCATGATCTCATCACACTTGTATTTGTTGATTGAGGAAGCTCAGTAATATGAATTAAATAGTAATTGCTCACAGAACAGAAATTGCTAGAGAAAGTTTTCAGCTCGTTGAAATGCACAGATCTGTATCCCAGGAGTGTCTTACTAGAAACATCTTCGTTATGTTCATGGCTTAACTGTGTCTTACACTTTCCCAATTAATAAGATTTTATAACCCCTGAGGTTTATGTGCAAGCAGAAATTGTCAGTGAGTTTTGAATCCTGGATATTCAAGAAAAGTAACTACTTTGGCTAATAAATCCCTCAAGTAACAATTAGTGTTATCAATGTAATATACATAGTTTATGATTCCAGTAAAATTGCCAAATGTCTTCTTTTATATATTCAGACAGCCACAGTCGTAAGGTTTAATTCCTAGGAACACAGAAATTTGCTCTGCCTACTGAATATGCAACCAAGAGGGTTTTTCGCCAATTAAAGCTATGTCCCTCACAGGAGTGACCAGTGCTCCTTGCTACTGTGCCAACAGTGCAAGGCTGTCACCAAGTCAAACCCCCAAGGCTTCCTCCCAAGCCACTGAAATGAGGAACAAGCTGTTCCAGATGCAGACCCTGGAGATTTTAAAATTTACATATACATATTTTAAAAAAAGAGGGAGGAGAAAGAAAGGAAGAGTAGACCTTTTGCATCCTTTATTACTTCTCTATATGCCCTGTATTGGCTTCTTAACACCCCGTGTGTCTACCACCAATGCTGTGACCAGTGCACCCAGTGAGGGAAAGACTGACTGACAAAACTGTTCCTCTTCTTGTCTGAGGACAGTGGGTTTGCACAGAACATAGCAGAAGCCAAAACTGTGCCCATGATTCAGGGGACAGTTGAGATATGGGGGTTTTTTTGAAGTCCTGCTATCCACCAGCTAAGGAGAACACTGCTTAAAAAAATCATAAAATGAAAGAATTCAATTTCAACATATTTTGTGTTTATGTCCACAGACAATACAGATTAGTTCCATTTAATAATTCATTTAGTCGTTGTGTGAAATGAAGTATTTCCCAGCACATTGAAAATCTGGAATTCAGAGTTGTCACAGGCTCTATTCTGGCACTGATGAACATTTGACCTTGTGCAAGGTAAAGTGGTAAAGACATCTTTTACGTCTATCTGTCTACAAATCCAGGTTTTCACATTTTTCCAGTATAGTAGGTCAAACACCTCCAGCAGACTCAGTAAGGTAGTATTAGGAGGAGAATCACAGAATGGTCTGGGTTAGAAGAAACCTGTAAACATCTTCTCCAAACCCCCTGCCATACACTGGGGTATGTTTCACCAGGATCAGGTTGCTCAAAGCCCATCTGGCCTGGGGCTTTGAACAACCTGATCTGAGGCAGAAATTAGTAACAGAAATATGCACCATCCATAACTTTTTACAGTAGATTCCCCAGTCCTTAGCTCATACTAGAATTTATTAGAATTTGTCATAGCTTCAGTGAAGCACTTCAGAAAATACTCAATAAAGAACTGAGATAATTTTAGTTTATTTTAAAGGTATACTGTCAAGGAAAAACAAAATGAGTTTTTTTCTCCTGTATTTGCAGCACTTCCTCCTTGTGCCTCACTCAATTTGGACAGTGAACCTAAGGTACTTACTTTTCTATTTCAACTTTGCTTTCAGGGCTTTTTTTGGTGGGTTTTTTGTTTGTTTTGTGGGTATTTTTGGTTGGTTTTGTTTTTGGGGTTTTTTTTTGTGTGTGTGTCCTTTTACACTCTTGAAGACTGTTTCAACCTGAGATGAAAAACAAGTGCAGTAACCCCTTCAGCAGTGAAAGCACTTCTAGTCAGGTTAGGTCTTTAAGTGTGCTTGCTTTTAAACCCTTTTTTTTTTTCTTGAAAACATCTTACCATGCATGTCTTAAATTGATTCACAATCCTCTGAAAATTGCTGTTCCTGACAATGCAGCTGATGAGTCACTTGCTATCCCCTTCAGGTTTCCGGGATTTAGATCAATATCACAGTTTCATATGCCTCTTAATAATCTTCAACTTTATAAAAACCCCTAGTGACACAGTTTAAGACATACTAGATGCACCCGAAAGGGGAAAAAAATAATCAAGAGAGGCTTGAATTCTGAATACCAGTTTTACAGACACAGCAGCAGCTTTTTCTTTATCATCTAAGAATCACAAGGCCACTTTTGTCCTTAGCTGCATTTTAGAAATAATAAAAACAGGCACAATAAATGAAATCAAATAACTAGTAAATATTTTTTCTCCTATTTATATTAACTTATATATATAGGTTGACCAGACAGATTGTCGCGGGTTCGGTTTGTCCCGGGCGGAAACACCAATTTAGTGTAGTGGTTTGGTCCAAAATACTCATTACTGTTTATCTGCTGTGAGATAAGAGTTAGGAGAAATGCAAAACAGGCACCAAACTTGAAAGAATATAAAGAA
>NW_024581135.1:23605181-23676045 GCF_017639235.1 Corvus kubaryi
TCTCACCTCGGCCTTGCAGCTTTGCAGCTGGAATGTTGAATTTTTCTTATCGCAGTGGAGAGGGGGGAGAGCCGAGCCGCTCCGGCTGCCCACGGCAAGGCAGTGGGGGGGGTTCCATGGCTGGAACAGGTCCATCGGCTCCAGGATGGCCGTGGCCCGGCCCGGCCTGGCCCAAGCAGGGCCTGGCCAGGCCCGCTGGCCCCCACTCGGGGCCTGCAGCCACTTGTCCCAGCGCCGGAAACGAGAGAGAGCTTGGAGGGGGAGTTTGCCTATTCTTAAATGTGGATCACAGAGGTGATCACAACTTTAAGTGGCTTAGAGAATTGTCCATATTCAAACTGGCCAGCTGATAGGTTCTATCAGTTCCCAGAGAAAACTGTAAGCACCCCTTAGCAAGGACGTCCCTTCCGGGACTATGCTTGCTAACCTATGACACAGATACAGTGCAAAAGAGATTTTGAAGATATAAATGAAATTCCTGAACATTCAGACCTTTCAGTCTACTTTGCTTTGTCTTTTGAGGGACCTCATTTCCACATAAGAAAATAGACCTGTATCTCTTGGGCAGGAAAAACAAAGCAGAATTTGCTCTTTAAATAATAGCATACATTGCTCCAGGTTTATTGATATCTATCATCTATGTCTCAAGAACCAATAAATATTAATGGAACAGTATTGTATTAATTAGCTCAACCTGCAATAGAAAATATATTTTTGAGATTTATAGTGTGATCCTGGGAACTTCAACTGGCCCCCCAGTATACAAAGAAAAGTGCAACATACTTAATGTGGCAGCCAAATCTGTCACAGAAAGAAGCTCTGCTGTATCCTGATTGCCATTAAAAGCAGACTGTTTAAGAGCAAAAGATCCCGACATCTGCTCTACCCAGTGGTACTTTTTTCCAGTGTTTACTGGGGAAGAAATCCTTCCTTTCCCAGTAATTAATGAAAATATGAGTTAGAGCCAAATTTTAAAATATGCAGACTTTTGACACTAGAAAGTGTTAAGATGAGAAGAGAGACAAACTTCTCTATGCCCCATATCTATTTGTAGCCTCCAGCTCCATGCTGAGGATGCCACCTCCACAACAAACCATGTTCTATTAACATTTCTCTCTTGTCCTTGTTTCACTTCCATGTCATCAGCTATCACTTTGGCCATCGCTGTTCAATCTGCAAACACTTGGCCTAAAAAGGAAATCAACCATTTCCCATCCCTTAGTCCTGAAGCATGGTGGTGGCACCCACCCTCCAAAGAGTCTTAATACTTCAGCATTTGTCCATATAGTCATAGCTGAGCAATTACTTCTTGAGATGGGGTCTGACACAAAATATTGTACATGGACCAAACAAAACCATCCTTTAAAACAGATTCATAACTCCTGGATTTCAGCTGTCACACAAAGGAGACCTTTTCACCAGCTCCCCTAGTTTTCAAATAAGCATGTTAACATACTCAGCCTCTCGGCAGCATCATACAGGAGAGCTCATGTAACACATATTTTTCTCAAAGAAAGATCTGAAAAAGTCTTTTAGAGGAAATTAACTCTCGTTAGCAGATCTGGAATGAACAAAATTTTTTTTTTTTTTTTTTCCTATAGAGGCCTTATTCCGATTAGGCAGATGCAGTGCAGAACCTACTGGATCAGCAAAATTGTTTAGGAACGTTTCAAGGACACTTGGCAGCCTGAAACATACACGCATACTCTCACACATTCAGGAATTACGTCCTTGCAAAACTTTGGCTTTTCTAATGAAATGAAAAAAGCCCATAACATTAAATTAAATCTAAATACCCAAGAAATTAACAAAATGGCAGTATTAAGATTCCTATAACCCTATTTTAACTGCGTACAAAGTATTCTGTACTTATACTTTCAGTATTTATCTAAATTATCTGTTCGTGATAAAAACATGCCCTAGAAAAGAAAGGATGACAAAATGTAGCTTTTGGAAATTCAGTGAGTTAATTTCTTAACTTTTTTCATTTCAACATCAATGTTTCAATATTTTGTGAGACTTAGTAAAATTTCATACCCTTGGAACAAAAAAAAAAGTAAGAAAGAGAAAAAACATAACTATTAGAGATGAAGATCTAAATTTTCCTAATTTGGAACTATTTTGCTTTAGTTGATCAGACTGATGGGGTTAATACGTAGACACTAGAAATTCATAAAACTGTTCTGTAATAATATAGCAAGCTTTCAAACAATAATTTCAAGCATCAGTTTGAAATTAGTTCCCATAACCATTATTTATATCATATCCAGAATTGTGCTATTAACAACCATTCTTCAGTGCTAAGTAAGCCTCAAACATTTAATAGTAGTGTAAAAAGTACAGTAATTTTTATTTCCTAAAGCTAACTTTCATCAAAAACTCCCCTCAGGAAGTAAGTCTGAACCAGCAAAGCACTAACCTTCAGCACTGCAGCAAATAATACAATTCCTTCTCCAACAAAAGCATAATTTCTCAAACATAGGCAGGAGAGATCAAACTTTCTGATCATAAACCGACTTCCAAAATCACACTGTCATGCAACACACCACATGTTGGAAAAGTAAAAGGAAGAAGAGGGGCTGTGAGGGTTGCTTGTGCATGAGCTGTGACAGCGATTTCCTGGGGGACCAATACCACTGAGAGATAGCACTGCCCAGACCAGCTTGGAAGCCCCTCCAGCCTCATTGTCTGCCATGGCTCCTCTGCTCTGGATTGCATGGGAGACTGTATTGCTCCTAGGAGAGCAGAGCCTTCCAACAAGTCACAGATTATGGTCGCAGCGCGTGAGCTACGCGACTGATGTATGACTGGGAGATGCAGGTGGTAGTTTTGTTTATTTATGCTGGCAAAAAAGCTGTTTCTAGAATATCTGTTGCTGAACTGAGATGGTGGATGTCCCCAAATGTGATTGTGAAGTACTTCTGGAGTGACCTCCACAGCAGAAAACATCAGCACAGGCAGCACTGAGAGCAACATTTGCACTCCTGGTTGGAACAGCAGGCAGGAGTGCAGAAAGCATCAGTCCCAACGGGTTTCCCCTCTTCTCTTCGAACCTGCATTCAGGCCAGGGAACCCTCCTGTGCATACATGACCCATCAAAATACTTTGATAAAAGCAAATGGTGACAGTGCTCCATTCCCCCACTGCTCTGCTGAACTCCAAACATTGAGGGCATGGCTGTTTGCTCCCATGTCTCCCAACCGGACCCACGCACCGAAGAGGTATCAATAACACCTGGCTGCCAGCTGCCCATGACTGGGAAGCTGTGAGAAAGGCCTGCTGCCAGCCAGGGGGGCACAGCAGCCAACCCAGCTAGAAACAATGGCACAGAGTGCAGGACAGCTCTGGGACATGCCAAAGCTCCAGCTCACTAGATAGGATTGGCACACAGGCAGGGATGAAATCTGGATGGACCACTGTAGGGTATGCCCAGCCACTGCCCTGGAGGGACATCTGCTGAGATAAGGAGATGGAGCAATCTCCCAGCACAAATCCCCTGGAAAGGCAAGCACTTTCAGTTACAGCAAGAAGACAAATCCAGAATCCTCTGGGAGACCCTATGCAGATCCTTTGTAGCCCATTGGCCTTTACCCTCTGACACCCACCCCCTGTATCCCGATCAAGCTAGCCCCCTGCCCCTGAGAGGGCAGAGACCTCATCCCTGGCCTCCCCTTCACCGGACCAATAAAGCCACACGGGCCTCTCGTCTGTCCCTGCTCTGGCCTGGAGGCTGCCCTGCAGAGCTGAGCTGGAATCACGAGCTGACAATCACCAAAGAGCTGACAGCCTCTGCAAGGGCCCTCCTGCCAGCAGCTGAGGGAAGACACCGGGCCTCGGGAAGGCGATTCCTTTTGGGACCATCTCTCCGGATCGGTCACAGCTTCCTCGGTCAGAGCTACTGACCCCTCACCAGCTGTAATGGACCACTTTGGGTCACAGACCATTTACACTTATTTTGATCAAAGGACAGTAGAGTCTGCATTTAGCAATAATTTATTGAGCCAGCTTGCGAGGTGCAACAATATTTTGCAGTACTCAGAATGTAACCGTAGTAGCAGCTCTGACTGAGAAATCAAGTTGTAACTATGACATGCTGAGTGCTCAAATAACTGTTATTTTGACAGACTGGCCCAGATTCTCATCTCATTTCTTGAGAGAAATGCTGTATTATTTCATAAAAGAACTCCTGCAATACCCATTTATGTCAAAATAAGAACATAATGTAGACTTGCAGTCAAGGATAATCAAAATTTCTCTCAAAAAAAATTCTGTGTTATGCTTGCATCTTGAGAAACCTGCTAGGGTTGGGGCCAAATTTCAAAGTTTGCCATTTGTGAAGGAATATTTATTTCTTTATTCTTGGTGTATTAACAGAATTATAATTTGGTTTCTGGTATTTTCAAAGGTGGATAAATTTGTTTTATTTCTGCCTTTACAGTGTAAAGGAATGGGTGCAATACTATCAGACTATAAGGATATGCAGTGAAGGCAATACTAACCCTTTGCTTTTCCTGGTGAGTTTCAGCTGATTGAGGAACTAGGTCAGAAGAAATGTGTCTCTCTCCTCTTTATCCAAGAGAAAAAAGATATGATAACTAATATTGCTCCAAATTCCTGCAGCCCTTTAAACCTTTAACTCTTTTGAATTTGGGCAAGAATTATACACACGCTGCAGTGATAAGTAGAAATCTGTTTTAGATTTTGATTAGCTATAATCCCATCCTAGGACCTAGAATCTCATATTACAGACACAAGCATTGGTTTTGCTCATGTAAGACTGAGCTATTAAAGTAAAAAACTGCACTACAAGTCTTCCAAGAACAGACTACTAGAGAGTGATGTTTTTGTTATTTTCTGCTGAGACAGAAATATTATACAAAGTAAACTGAATGATCAGAAATGACAAAACCACAAGAACTTCTTGGTCTTTGAACATTGTACTCAGGTGCATAGTAGAAGCAAAAGGTGCAGCCTGGGCCTGGGGGGGGAAGACCAGCCAAAAAGAAAATGGTAGCCAGGATTTCAGGGTGTATTTTGCTGGAAACTGACACTTCTTTGTGTATCCAGAACAGCATTATCCATCTATTATTTTCCTAAAAATTGAGCAGCTTCTCATTGCTATGTTCTATGCGTGAACTCAGTAGTGGCTCTGTATGAATTTTCTAAGATGACACGCAGTGTATTATACAGCTCAGTTCTCATGAAACATTTGTAAGCTACTGACAGATAATACATCTTGAGAAAATATCCAATATCCAGGTTCCTTCAAAAGAAAACAATTTCATTTCTACTCCATGACCTCTGTAGTTAGAATGTGCCAAGTTTAGCAGTTACTGGTCCATTGCTAATGTTTACTGTACTAAAATCCAGATGTGCTACTACTAGTGGCCAGGTCCATAAGATCCATATTTTAAGCCATATGTTTCTTGATGGCAACAGATAAAAAGATGACTGCAAACGTTATGTCAGAAAAGTAGCAGAGCTAAAAGAAAAAAAACTGAGAGAACAAATATTTTATTTTTTAAAAAGAATTTTTCTCTAAAACAAGCAGAGTTCATGTACCAAGAGTATTTTACAATCATAACAAGTACCATATAATTAGTGTCTGAAGTGCACTGGTGTTTTAGCACTATCATTTATGCTTTGCTCTATAATCTAGCAGATGAGCTAATTCACCTTAGCTTCAATTTGTCCTACTTCTGACTGTATTAATTTTTTACCAATTAATAAACCTTGCACACATTTCTACAGTGTTGATGATGAGCCTTAGCACATCTGATCTTGTTCTGAAAGAAAACTACATCAAAGTAGTAAATAAATATGAAGCTGTGTCCAGCTATTGATCCTTTCTCTACAAAACCTGGACCTCTGGCTCATACTCTTCCTGTCCATCACTTGGCCTGATATTGGCTGGGTAACTTGTCCTAATTCCCCCCTTCAGAGCTGAGATCAGCAAACAGGGGGATGCTCTGAGCACCCCTGGAGCTGTGACCTCCAAGAAGGAGTGCCTCTCCCACCAAGTGGAGGATTTCTGCCCCTGAGTCACAAAGGAGTTGTAAGACCTCCCTATCCACTGTGCTGCCATACTGCCTCATGTTACAAACTTGCAAGGCAGTCAGGCTTCTCTGAAAAATCCAAAATTTAGCAAACTAGTGTGGGATCAGATTAGTGACAGCACAATCTCCTAAAGGGAGCAGCAGAAACTCAGTAGGGACTAGAGCTAGGATGGGCCCATCTGAGAATCTTGTTCTGAATATTTGATACGTATGGAGTACAGGGCCAGGCCATGTTAATCCTGGGGGATGTTAATCCCCATCTGTCAGGACGGAGCAGTGCCTGCTCCGAAGTTGTCTGGCCCCACGCCACAGAGCACAGGTGCCCGGCAGTAACAAGTTTGTGGCCAGCCTGCAAAGCACAGCAAGCAGCACTGCTTCTGCAGGAGGTTCTGCTCACGTGCCAGCACTGAGAAAACAGGCAGAGAGAAGCTGAGTAATGATATAAATCCTTCACTTGATGTCTAATTTTCAGCAAAAGTTGGACAATGATTGTGGGTTCTTAAACATTAAAAAGGATATCTCATACTGGCTTTTGCTAAGAAACACCAGCCTTGACTTAAGCACATGCATCAGCAACTTGTGAAATGGGGTTGGGACAGAAGTGCCATCTGGCTACAGGCAGTCCTTGAGTTTGCCCTTGAGTACCTGGGCTGTCAGCAGCGGCTGTCCATGCACCCCTTTCCTTCTTCACAGAACATCATTCCAAAGCAGCCTCATTGGCCAGGTCAGGGGACAATTGCATCCCTGCCTGTGGCTTGTGGGGAGTTCCAAAACTGAAGGTGAGAACACTATCACTGCATCACTTCTTCAGAGCTGGTTCTGCTTATGGTTCGAAAATTCCCCTACTGGGAGCAATTTTATAGCAATGTTACCTTGGCTAGTTATTAATTTCTCTACTTTTCAGAAACTATTAACCATGCAGTTACTCCCTACCCGCAGAAACATCTATATTTCAATAACTGTAGAGCAGATTACAGCGGAGTGAATTTTGTCTAGTATAGAGCACTAAGTAGTATAGAGTATTGTTTTATAGTGAAATCCATTTTGCTACAAATAAATTAGGTCTCTCAAAAAAAAAAATTCTGCCAGTAACTGAACATCTCTGCTAAATTCTGGAGCACAGAGTTTAATGTTCCTCTCTACACATGCACATTATTCCTTTTGGGCTGTGTTCTTATAGCCAATCTGTCATGGGACCACATCCACAGTCTACAGTTTCAAGGCAGCTCCCTATGACTACCTACATGAACTTGCAGGAATTTAATCTTTCCCAGTGACTTTTTTCTCCCCTCACTTCCCATTTATTGGAGATTGTGAATCTAACATGTAAGTAAGGTGTTCATCTTTGCCTTGTTTTAACTTTCTCACACCTATGTTCATCGCACATCCCTATGGCAGTTTGTTTTGTAAACACATATTTCCTCTCAGCACCAGAATTTTCCTAGGACTTAGTATACTGTGTAGCAAGGTAGCACAGGGATAGTCTTGTTCCTGAAATTTCAGAATTGACTGTTGCTGAAACACGTGCCATGTTTTAAGATCAGGGTGCTAAATACCTCTTTCAAGATCTTGACAAAATAGGAGTATTAGCGGGGACAAATCTTGCTTTAAAGTCCTGCCTGTTTTCCCAGGTGCTTTCCTGCAAAAGCAACTTGAGGTTTTTTCCTTTCCATGAAATTTCCTGATCTTTGTTTTAACACCTCCCCAGAGCCTTGTGGGTCACAGGACCATGCTATTGAGCTTTCCCATGGTAATTCCAGGAATAGCTCCAAGGTGTGAATCATTATGTCCTGCCTTGATCATCAGATGCTTATGCAGCCTGTGTAATGCCCCATCTGGATAACTCTAATTCATACATTTGGGGGCCTTCCTGCTATTTCCCTGTAGCTTGTGCACAGCTCTGTTGCCAATACAGTAACCCGAGCCAAAATCTCTGTGTGAACTGAAAGAGTTTCATTGCCTTGTAATGAAGTGGAGGATTCGGTTCTCTCTCACACAGTGTTGCCCTACCACACACATGAATGTTGGTTTGTTCACATTCCCTGTGGCTTTTCCATCACTCGAGGTGAGGACGTGCAGCCTTCTTTCCCAGTCAGAGCTACAAAAGAGATATTATTACACCTTGTTGTTATTTCCTAAATTTACTGTCTAGCCTAGCTAATACTGTCTGAATGCCTATGCCTTGCTGTTCCACACCACTGCTCTGATTCCAGCCTTATGCTTCGTGGAGCACTGATTTATTTGGGCAGAGAGGGCTACAAGAGAGCAGGAACACGTGCTTCTTCATGCTACAGGACACCTGTTTGCCCTCGCCTGCCAAATAACATTTTGTTCACGACAGTTGTGGTTGCCACCAAGACAGATTGAATTACAGCAGGTGCCTGGGAAACCCAGGAACTTTTGGGGGATAGAAGTCTACGCAACGGTAAAACACTTACTGTGTTTGAAGCCAGCTTACACTTGGAAAGACTGGTGGGGACAAAGTGAGCCACAAGGAAAGGAGCCTAATGGAGCTTGTGAAAGAAACATTTCCCATACGGGCTGAGCCACCAGCTGCATCTGACTGCATGGAAATAGGATATCAGATGCCTTCTTTGCTTGAGAGAAGACTGAAATTAAGTTTCCATGTCTGAATATAGAGAATGAAACAATGTTGTGGCAGCAGGGGCTCCATGAGTCGGTGCGAAGCTAGTGGGGTGCATCTGAGGCTGCTGCCATGCTGCACCCTGTGCTTGACCACCAGCACCAGCTGGTGGTGCTCTTAGCACCATTTTGATGCACCTAAAAATGTACAGAAAATACAATTTCCTTATTCTCATAAACACTACGCTCAAAAGCCTGCAGGTTCTCAGAAGATAACTGGTTCAGACCACAGTCTGAAAATCCACTGTCACAAAACCAGATCCCCTAAGCATTATGGAAGTTGGCTGTAGCTCCTACTCTAGATCTACATAAAAATCTGTAACAGATGCCATCTACCATGAGAAGTGAAAGCAGCATTTCCTGGCACGACTTAAATATCAGGCAAATGACATCCAGCAAGGTGCGGACCACTTTCATGAAGGCTCCTTTTAGACAGGATCATTCACACAGTGGGGACTGTGCTGATGGTAAGAACCTGCTTGATAGGCAAAATGCATTCACAAAATAATCGAGATGTATACAGTGATCAAAGCAAACTAGCTGAGAACATTGAAAAAATATCGTGTAGGACCTAAAAGACCTAAGAGTGATGAACCAACCAATATGGTTACCATACATTGTGAACAATAATTTAAAAAGAGATAAAAAGCAGAAGGTATGAGCAATCTTACTATTTTTTAAAAATGTTTTAGTATATGACCAAATACATATATTGGTACTTATCGGGCTCTTAAAAAAAATCAAACAAAAATCCTTCAGATGAAGCTTATAATGTAAATGTAAAATTATAATTGTCTAAACCTGATACAAAATTAATAATTCTATTTTTGCTAGGGAATATCAAAATTCTAGTATTACAATCTCTGTGCAACACAGAGGCAGAGAAAACTTTCTCCTTGAAAATTTAGTGCTGCCAAAATAAATCTTTCTTCTTATTAAAAGTTTTGTCTTAACTTTATTTCTGCATTTTTGATAACTTTAAAATAGGAAATCATCTTTTTGAAAACCTCAATCCTCTGTTTCATCAGGAACTAGTCTGTGCTTTCTCTTAACCTCCCTCACTAGAGGCCAAGAAGATACAATAGCAAAAATAAACTTTTAAAACAATTCCACAACGATTCCGTAACAGGCGGATTTGGTTTTTTCCCTCCTCAATATATTCCTCCTGGCAACTTTGAAAGTCAAGTACGTCCCATTTCTAAGATGTGGCTGTGTTTAAACATTAGCGTAGGAGCGGTCTCACGGGGGGGTGAACGAGAGCAGCGGTGTGAGCAGAGCCCGCGCACGGGCAGGAGGCGCTGGGGCCGCGGCTCCTCCCGCAGCATCTGCACGGCGGGCGGAAGGGCTCTGCAGGGGCCCTTCCTTCTAGCAGAGTATCAGAGTTTGTGGTCTGAATCAGGAGCGCAGAACTGGCGTAGCTCTCATCGGCTCTGGCTGCAAAGCACCCAGCCGCGCTTGAGAAGAATCAGGTTTAGTTTCTCTTTATAATGGTGCTGTACAGCCTGGGCAAATTGTGTGGGTCCTGTTGAATCCCAGAGTGGAAAAACTACAACCATCTAGGATTCATGAGCTCTAAAAGAGAGAGAGATGTAAACACATAAAGAAAGTTTCATGGGATAGTTTACAACATGCAGTGGTTTTTAAATATTGTCTAGAATTAAACAGGCAATTATGCCACAGAATAAGATGTCAAAATACATTTAAAAACATGGGAAAAAAAAAAGTTGTTAAATTATACAACCCTAAAGAATAACAGAACCTGATTTAAATGCATACATGAAATTTTAAAAGGACTTCCATGTACCAAGAAAAATAATAATAGAAAGCAGGTGCAAAGCACTTAAGAAATTGGTTGAACTTGATTTACAAAAGACACTGAATTTAAGGAACAGGAGCTAGGTAATTTAATATGAATGTAGGTTTATAGTGAATTACTTCCATAGAGATTGTAAATTGACTTTTAGCTAATAATATATAGTATTCAACAGTAAGAGGTAATAATAGTTATCCAAAATTAATCTGAAGCAATAACTAACGATAATTAGTTTTATGATAATCTGTGATTATCTATTACTCATGACCTATTTGACCTTTGGGTTTTTGTTGATGTCAATAGCTTTTTTTACTCACACATCTTTAATCTCTGCTTCTATCACCCAGAATATTATAGTCTGGATGTAGAGATTTTCTTTTAATTATTGATAAATTTTCTGCCCTTCCTCAAATTTGAATAGCAATCACAATAATTGAATTAGAACTTAATGAAACAGCAATTTGGGGCTTAGTATGTTTTTGCCAAATGAGACTTTTTATCCATTAACTTTAAAAACAGGGCAGAATTTTTAGCTGGGCTTTAATGACAAATGATTTTAAAAGAATGATAGTTTTTTAGATTCAAGAAGAAAAATCCCTTAAGTCTTTAGAGAAATGGGATTAAGCCAAGATACTTCAAATCATATCAGCTTTGAAGTAATAGAAGCTTTCCTGATAGCCTGAGATTAGAAAAGACAAAAAAGCAGAGCCTGTTCTCAGGCTGGGAAGAGTACAAGGCAGAAGAGATACTTATTCATTCCCTACACAAGTGATGGCACTTTATACGATTTTTGGACATCAGAGAAACGCTTGAGAATCCCCAGTCACTAAATTACTTAGAAAAATGATGCTTCTTCAATACATAACTGGAAAAACAGAAGGAGAGGGAGCTAGAGTGAATAATAAGAAAAAAATATATTTCTTAACCAAAATACCCAGTTACTTCAGTGATAGGCAAAAAAGAATTTTCTAGCCATAAAACATAGAGGGGCATTTAGTGTCTCTCCAGGACAGAGCCTGAGCATGGCAGAACCCAGGATGGTGAAGCCTTAAAACGTGAGCCTCTAAGTCAAAGCAGCTACTGCTTGAGCAGTTTCAGCTACTTAGCTGAAATGGCACAGGTTCCATTTCACCAACTGCTTAAATGAATTTCAAGAAGTAGTGCACCAGTTACACTGACAATTTTGGTTTTTAACAAGAATATTACAGCAAGCTGCTCAGCTTTACTCAACAAAAGTGGAGACGCTAGCTGTCCTCACAGACATGCTTCCTAAAGTAACATGCAAACTTGTTTTAACCTCTGAATGTGTTCCTACAAATGTGAATACAGGAAGCTTACAAGAGCCAGTGGTCACTTGCAGACATAATTCTAAGATCTAGAAGATATATCTGTAATGAAATTTTCAGAAGTTTGAGGACCTGAGACACTGAAGTTGGTTTGTTACACACTAACCATAGTCCTGGGACGGTTTCTTGTATTTCCATAACCCTTCATATAACACTTTGGAGGGAGTTTTTTGTTTGTGAGGTAGTGGTCTTTTCTATTTGGGTTTTTTGTGGGGGGAGGGGGTAGGGTTTTTTGTTTGCTTGGTTTTGGGATTTTTTTTTTGAGGGGGAAGAGTTTGATGTTCTAGTTTGTTTGGGTTTTTTGTTTGATTGTGATTTACTTGTTTGAGTTCTTAAAAAATTTTAGTAAATAAGAGGGAGTTAATATTGGTTTAAAAATAAAATTTAGAAACCTGCAAAAATAATAAGATTTCTTGATACAGAGTGGACTTGATATCCTTAGAGGTATTTTCCAAACTTACTGATTCTATGATGTCATTGAGTGATCACAAATAGAGAGGGCGCTAAGCAGACTCCAGTTCTAGACTAGCTACATGCTGTACAGTTAATAATAATTTGCATTTACTAGCAAAGGCTGAGTCCAAATCCATAGGGGCTGTGATAAACAGGGGCAGAATTTCCCTCCTCCACCAGGCAGGCCCACTGCACCCTGTAAGGGCTTATTTGCAGGAGAAAGCAGATGGTGTTTGTAGTGCTGCATTCCAGCTGGGATTCTGCCAGGGAAGGGCAGCCTTAATTTTTGTCCCCTTTTCACCATGACAACTTTGCTAGCCTGTCTCTCATCACTTGTTTTTTGTGGTAGTGTTAGCTAGAGGAGGATTACAGGGCAGCGATGTTGACTAGTGATGCTACAGTTGTTCTTTGAGTGAGCAAAGAAATCTGCTTGCAAACCTAGGAGTTAAGCACAGAAGATGCAAGAGACGTCATTTATTGTTCAAACATTAAACAAAACAAAACAACCAACTAAAACTAAAAGACAAAGCCATTGCAAATAGGAGAGCTTGACAACTTGCTCACTCAGATTAGTATCATAAATAATGTTAAGGCCAAAATCTGCTACCTTGTAAGCTATCCTGGCTGACCCCAGAAAGCCTCGTCTTGGAAGAAAGCAACTTTCTGGATTTCTGAGACAGTTTTCTGTCTCAGAACAGAGGAAATACTGTTGCCCTCCATACAGCCATCAAAGTATTCTCACCAGTGCACATGATAAAAATAATTTCATTGAATTAAAGGGACAGAAACTGAGAAGAAAAGGCTAAGTGATACATATTTTCTTTGCTGAATGCCTCACATGTATTTGGCCGGTATGCTGGAGTGAGCACAGCCTGCCTCCAAGAGATTGCATGGGAGTTTGACTCCAGCCTTTCCAGCACTTTGTGAATAGACCTAATATCACAGGCTGGATAACTACAGAATTGTGTTGCTGTTCACTTTAAAGAGCATCCCTTTGTTACCCATCACTTCAAGAACTACTTATTTCATGAAATGAGCTTTTCTAGTGTCAATCCTTCCAACTAAACAAAAAAGGAGATGAAAAAAAGACTATTTCAAAGTCTGTTCTTCGTATATGAACAAATGATATGGAGTGAAATACACTATTCTTCAAGCTCGAGAGGTGAATTGGTATCCAGCTAGGACTGAAGCAGCCCTTAACAATAATACCTGATAGTTCTCATTACACTGCAAATGAAAGTGTTTCACAAGGATCACTTGAAAGGCTCAAGTAAGAGATATTGTTAGCATTTTTCTATTTGGAAGATCAGTGGGATAAAGAACAGATTAAAGTACCAGAAGCTGTTAAAGGGACTAAATTTCCAAGCACAAATGAGCTGGATGAGCCAAAATGACCTCTACCTGTCTTGTTTTCCTATACGGAGAGACAAAACCATTCTTTAATCCTGAATGACATTTGTTTAGACAAGAAGGAAACACCCCAGAGCACAGTTCCTGCAGGAAGAGCCTCAGGCATGTTTCTCTGCAGCATGGGCAGCCCCAGAATTGCTTCTCTTTGAGGCACCCATCCTGGGAAGGGAATTCCTGGCGTGGTGAGCCTTGGCAGGGATGGTGCGGCAGCCCTGGGCTTTCAGGAAGTGGGACCAGAGAGGAGCAGCCCTTTGAGCACAGGAGGCATCAGGCCTCCCTCTCTGCGCTCACTGGCTGCCCACACAGGGGGTCTGGTATTGCACAGAGGTTTCTGCAATGATCCCTGAGAGGAAAGGAGGTGTAAGTGCTACAGATCTTACTACAACTTTTAATCTTTTTGTTTTCTTTGCATGATTTCTTGACCAGTTTGTTTCCTCTTTTAACATGGGATCACGGGTTTCTCTTTTGATGTAGTTTTACATCTTTCATCTAGGACACCAGAATGGACTGCACTGCTGCCCTTGTGACTATCAACGATCAGGAAGACAAAGAAACCACAAGAGAACCCATTTTGGAGATCTAACAGGTCCTTGGAGATAACTAAGCAGATTACTAGATGCCATTCTGTATGGAACCTTCTCAGCAAACACTTCACAAAATACAGGCCATAGAGTAAAGGTTTCAAGCTCTCACTGACTTTAACTTGCATGAAATCAGGCTCTCCCAGCCCTGCAGAAGGAACTTACAACCTCTTTATTTTTCTCTCTCTTCCTCTCAAGCCCTCCCAATACCATAACATCAAAATAAAAATATATTTCCATGTGTTGCCCTTCTGAGGCTCCTTAGCCTGGACCACGCTCATGACTAGAAAGAGAGCTGGAATTCCCTTCACCTTTGGCCTTGTTGACAGCTGGAGCTCTAGTATCAGCAAACATCCTGAAAGCACCCAGACCATCAGCTGGGACCAAAAACACACATCCTTTAATAAAGTGACCACAGTTCTAGAACTACTTTTAAAAGACCCTTTTTGTTAAGTAAATTAAATGTACTGGGAGATATCAAAAAATGTTGGTATGTAAGAGCAAAGTTTAAGGAAATAGAAACCAGGTTTTAATGGAACAAAAATCCCTACTGAAATGCCTTATTTTTCCCATTGCTTCAAATTGTATTAACATGAATCATCTAGGCATTGTACCTGAAAAACAGAAATCCCTCTTTTTCCTTTTAAACGAAACAGTGAAGAGCAAACTAGCTTAATGTCATTTGATTGCCTGAATAGAAACTAAGCAGGAAGAATAATTAATCCTCTTTGCCAAACATAACATATAAAATCTTAATAATTCTTAAAATGGCATTTATTGCTGAAATAAAAGTGTTTTGGTGCTTCTAAATGGAAGGAGAGGCACAGAAATGACATTTTTGCATTTTATACCATACTTAACAACATCAGCTCGTGGCTTAGCTCTGTGATTCCTTTGAATTCAAATCTCAGTAAAAGCTCAAGCTTCACTCTTTTGGGAATGCCAGTGTAGTTTAAATTACATTATGTAGAGGACCAGAGGGTAAGGGAAACTGAATGGTAGCTATCTCAGGGATGATAAAACAGGGACCTTCACAGGGAAAGCAGGAGCTTCAGAAAACAACAGCATGAGGTAATAGCACATGAGCTAGATATTTCTCCAGGAGGATCTAAAGAAGATTAGGAGGGGACTAAGACAATAGCATTTGAAATTAATCACGTTTATTATACAAATAGCCTTGCTGGACAACCCATTTCATACAAACAGTGGCTGCAGCCCTGCTTTGGCAGGCAGAGACTGCTGAATAGGGGCCCCTGTGGTGACCTTAGGAATGTTCAGTAAAGCTGCTGGCTCTAGGGCAGGACTCACCCTGCTTTTCTCATTCAGGAAAGCATGTGGTGAAAGGAGCAGCCACCAGCACTGCAGCTGAGCTCACCATCCCAAGCCCTGAGGAACAGCAACCCCCTCATCCTCCTGGCTTCTTCAATGTCTCTTTCTCCCGTTACAACTGAAGGAGTGGTTGTAATGCTTTTATAAAAATTTCAAATTATGGGTTTATCTGAATAATAAGAGCTTCACAGCAGTAAAATCCATGTCTGTACCTAGCCTGCAGCATGGACAGAAGAGAGGAGCACCTGGTTGACTCCATAACACAAAGTATAAAGGGATGATTGTCATGCTCTGCCCTGAGAAGGAGTGAAATCAGCTCCCTGTTTTACCACATCTAGCACATTTAAGTTGGCATTAATACTGCCATGACATGAAAAGGATGAGAGCAGCTTTATCACAGGTGGATGCTTTTATCACAGCTTTATTTCCACTGCTTATTCCTTTTAAACTTGGTCATAGTTGGAAGCCTGAAGCATATAAGGACAGGAGTAGCTCCAGTCACTTATGAGAATCAAATGGGGAGTCTCAAGTCACTTCAACATTTTAAAAAATGTTATCCTCTGCTTTGCAGCTCCAGTCATGTAAAGAATAGGCTATAACAAGGATAACTTCATCCCTTTAAGTCACAATCCTCTTAGGATACATCCATCTTTTCCTTGGTGTAGTCACATCCAATTTCAAAGCTCAGGCCTTTTATCACTCTCGCAGTATCTGTGAGACTTAGATAAGCTTAAAAAAAATTTCTGTAATACACAGTAATCGATATTTTCCAGAAAAATGCATGTTGACTAAAACGTTCGATGAATGGAGGAGTGTGCTGTAACATCCCTACCTAGGGCAGCCAATAGTGGGGTTTTGGGTGAGAACCTCTGGATTCTGGTTTGGCTGCCTGCTGAGGGCTTGCAGCGCAGCCCCCATGGTGGCTGCCTGCTGAGCTCCCTGGCATGGGTGGTTCCCTGCTCAGGGATTGCAGCATACAAGTTCACTTTAACAACTCCTCACCATTGAAATCTAAACCTCCGCACCTCCAATCAAAATACAGAAGTGTCACAAAACTTATTCACATGAACTCATACTTGCAACAAATAGAACGAGAAACATTTTGTGCTTAAATACCATCTACTCTTTATTACAAAGGAACTACTGTACTTCACAGCCATTCCATCATCAAAAGAAGCCACAGAAGACAAAAAAAATTCAAATATGAAATTAAAACCACAGAACAAGTTCAGCATAGATTCACTGGGCAAGAAGCCTCTGAATTCTTGGACCTCTTGAGAATGCACTTCAGATGAGAAGTCGGCAAGAGTTTAAACTTAAGTCTTTATGTAGGCATTTATCATCATTTTCTCTGCCTAGTAGCAAGATTTGTCAGCCCATTCAGACTGCCATTATCATTGTCATCCACACCATACTCCACTGAGAGTAATTAACCAGTACCTGCCCTAAGTTTTTATCTTCTCTGTGATCTTATAGCACACTTAGCTCATTAATCTCATCTTTAAAACCTTTCCAGACATCAGAGTAGGCCTTGGCAATTTTGCCAGAGAACATTTCATAGCCACTCTTTTGCTAATTACTGGCTGAACACAAATGTAAAGCCTGGCCTCATTCATTAAAAACAGACAGGGTCTTTGCATAGGCCTCAAACTTCAGACTGTCCCTGGGCAGCAGCACCTTGTTCTGCTTTCGGTGGCTCCCGCAGCCACTGGCTGAGCCAAGCAGCTGGCGGCACAGCCCCGCGCTCGTGCCACCTCTGTCCCACCAGCCACACAGCTGGGGACACCAGCTGGGGCACCCGGGAGGGCAGGAAGGGAGGCTCCAGCAGCACCAGGGCAGCACTGGCTGGGGCAAGGAGAGCTCTGTTCCTGCAGGCAAATGCAGGGAAAACTCAGCAAGGAAAAACCGAGATCACCTTGCTTTTCTCGTTTGCCTTTGCCTGGAGTAGCAACCTCTCTCTAAAGTGCCACTCCCTCCCAGGAATAGACCCTGGCTGGTTATTTTAGCAGAAGGAAGGCAGCAGAGAATGGGCTGGGTTTGTTTACTTCTAACTAATTACTTTTTTAAAATTATATTACTACTATCATCATAATTTTAGTAATCTGAACCAGGCAGTAATTACATAATATTAAAAAAACCCCATTGTTAATCACCCTTTTTCTCCTGACTACAGGTTTTATTCCAACAGGGGCATTGCTGGGAAAAAAGTAAAATTCCTCTACTGAGGCAAGTTTATGATGACATTTCTGGCTATCTGATTACCTTACTGTGCCTAATGCATCTAAATGGAGTCTGCTTTGTTAGTTCATCTCAGTATGTTGGCCAAAAGTAAGCAAAAGGCATGATAAAATTATAAGCATGTATTTCAGTGCACTGTAAACCACATGGACAAAGAGTAAATGGTACTTGAGCATTAGATATTCTTCCAAATCTCTTCTGAAGGCTTTAAAAATCTGGCTTACTTGTGAAACAGGGATGATATCACTAAAAGAGATTTTTAAGTTTATAATTTTTTCCTTGTAAACTGGCATATTTTTGTTCATTGTTAAGTGAACCAAGTTTTGTTGCTTTTATGCTTTACCGATCAATAGGGCCCCTGTAAGCATTGACTGAAGCTGTCACACTTGCAGATTGACATACAGCATATAAATAAGCTGTATATATTGTACAGGATATATAGTCTTTATTTCTAGGCTCTAGAAACATTGTCCAAGGATCTCATATTGAAAGCCACTATATCAACACATAGGCAGATTTTTAAAGCTAGTGAGAAATTAATTTACATGTCAAACTGAGGACCAGACTCTTATTTCAGGCTGTGATTCTATAGCCATGGCTGGGTTTGAGGCTGAGTTGCACTAATTCTAATGGGACCTCTTGTTCTCACCTTGAGGTGGAGTATGCCTTGAAGGAGAACTTAACACTCCAGTACCAGTGGTGAAATGTCTGTCTATAAATACAAGTGATCACAGCACATATGCTCCTTTCCTTCATCTCGGCTTCAGGACTGCAGATTTCTTGTGTTTCAGAAAGCCTTAAACAGCAGCATTGTGTAAGGAATGTATTCCCTATTCCCCCCTCCCGTATTTTGATAAAATAGGACTCAAAGGCAAAGGCCTTCACAAGTGATGTCCCTTCCATATTTCGTTCAGCCAGGAAAAAAGGCTCCTGAAGACGAGGCTTCTGGAAGTTCCCACAGCATCTGGGGAGAGGTGCAACTCCAAGTCCTACACAGGAGAAGCTGCATGGAAAGGAGGGTGACAGAGGGCTCTCATGGGTGCACAACACAGCTAGGATGGAGCTAGCTCCTCCTCATTTCCATCAGCCACCTCAGCGCAGGAACATCAGAAGTTACTCGGTTCTGTGGACACCATCTGGCCAGCCTCTAGCATTTCTACAAATAACAAAGAGGTCAAATAGCATAAAGCTCAGTTTGGCTTTAGGTGGCTTAAGATTTAGTCCCAATAAACTTTACAAGTAGCTCACAGATTCTGAACTCAAATAAGATCTGCATTTTGGGTACTCAGCGTTACAAGTGACTTGTTGATGAAGTTGATTACAAAGGTTGGCGTGTAAGAGTTGAACAAACACAACTCCTTCCTTAAGGACTTAACACACCAACTTCATCCACAGATTAATTGAGCAACTGACTCTGTGGGACAGGGTGCATCGGTGGTGTGTCGGTCAGGAGCTGGGGGCAGTGAGGATGGGAGAGCTCTTTTGGGTAAAGAACATGTCTGTACAGTGTTAGATTCAGCACTACACCTGCTGTGTACATACAGGCACTGTTCAGGGTGCTCTGCCTAAGTAGGAGTAAAACAGTTCACACTTGACATTATGTCCAAAAGATATCAGCAACAAATGGAGAAGGGGTGTGGGTCATACAGCTTTTGGTGGCGAAGAATGCTGAGACCAGCCTGATGCATCAATCCCAAACTTAAACATCCTGAGGACGTGAAAAACAATGTTTCCTGGCACCAGTGAGGATGTGGCAAGATTGCTGTCAAAGGAACCAACAAATTATAGAACTGATAACTTATCTAAAGGTGTTGAGCTGACAGACCTAGTCTGGAACCACATCACTGACAGGCAATCAGTTTATACAATGGGGTGTCTTACTTTTTAAGGGCAGGGACTACCTTCTTCTAGAAGTGTTTGTGGAAATTCCTCCCAAGTGGGGACAACCCTCAAGGCTACTCCTTTAGGCTGAGTGAAAGACATTTGCCCATGGTCATTGATAAGGATGAGTAACTTCAATTTCTACTTAATAATTATTTCACTACTTTAATATCACTGTTTAAATCTTGCTTTAAAAAATAGTTGTAACTGCTAGTATAGTGTGTTGTCTATACCACGTACCAAATAATTCTGGTCATGGTCTTTTAGTTTTTATCACAAACAAAATAAAGCATGCATTTTTAGATGTGTATTTGTGTTCCCATACTTAATCTTGTGGGACAAGGTTGTATAAAGGTTCACATACATCTATGTAATCCTGTAGACATAAACTGTTGATCAAGTCTGGGGCTAATACTGGATCCAGCAGCATTCAGACTCCTCTCTGAGGAGTTTAGAAAGCAAGAAGGTCCTTTCTGTACCTTGTGACTCAACATCAGGTCTTTTCTAAGAAACTTTGTCTGAAGTTTCCATCCTAACCACAACAGGAACTCCAACATATTCCATGAGGACCCATTTTGCTTTCAGAATGCCTTCCATAGGAACAGTAATAAAAATATCATCTTTGCTTACTACATGGGAGGGTGGAAATACACCGTTAAGAGCTACACATCACTCCAAGAATGCTTTCTACTCTGTTTTCCCAAGTCATCATTAACCTTGAGGAAATGACAATGTCACAGAAAAAAACCCCAAAACTTACTTAAAACCCTGCAATTTAAATAACAAAATTAAAGGAGCGAAATGTATTATTTTATGACATTAAAAAGACTGTAATATTTTTTCAACAATGTGTAAATGTCATTTAGTGTATCCAGAAGATTATTTTGGTGAGAAAATCTGTTTCTGGAAACCTTTAGTCTCATCTACTAAAACCATGCTAAAATTAGAATCAGAGCAATATATTCTAGTTACGATAGAGTTCTGAAAGGATATATATTAAGTCTTGCTATTGTAAGGCACATCAGGATTCAGCTCTTCAGCCACGCAGAGCACAGCTGCTGATCTGAGGGCAGAGACTTTAAATTCAGTGGACATTAATGATTTTATGGTCAGAAAACCAAATTTCATCTTTTCTTTCTCTGTAGTGTGGTTATGAGAGACCTGGTAATGACATGCAGCTTGTGAAAGAGAAGAAAAGGTTTTAACTTCCTACCCTGTGGGACTTCTTGTAGGCCCACACCAACGAGATCTTCTAAATGGATTCATTACCTTTAGTGCTGACCATACCTTCCTCTCCATACTCCAACCACTGGATCTTTGGCACCAGGCTTTGTTAGAGCACCAGTGCTGCCTTTGCTAGGTAAAATGCCTTCCAGCCTTGCTACCTCCATCCATAACACAGCTCAGGTCCCCCAAAGATGTCTGGGGCAGGGGGTACGGAAGGGCTGGCCTGGGTGACCTACAGCAGAATCTAGTTTTAAGCTTCACAGAAATTTTTGTTACCAATATGGGAAGTCAGCATAGATTCAGCTGAACATGTCCTGTAAATGATTTTGCCAGAAGGAAAGAAAAAAGGCAAGCCATGTGAGGCACTAGTTCAGCACCTAACACCAGTTTTCATCAGAGGATTATTTTGTAGGTTACACAAGCCCTAGGGGCCAGATTTTTAAAGGAACTTGGACCCAGCAGTTCCAGCTGAGGCACTCAGAGCCAGCATCTCCAAGTGTGCTGAACCTGCATTCAGACTGAATCTGACGCTGAGAGGTATCCAGTACCCTCAGCCTTGAATTTCCAGGGGTTTGAGAACATTCTGAATTAACACCAAGCTTACTATCTGTTCTTCTTCCTTCTCCCGCCTCCCTCCTGTTTTATTACAAGTAATCCCATCCTGGGAATCCTAAATCATGTTACATGATTTTCTCTGTCCTATTATCAGTTTCTCTCTGTGGGAATAGCTGGCAAGTGCCAAATTTATTCTGTACAAATTGTTTTAAGGGAAGACTGATGTTTTTCAATCTTTCCTTAAATTGAACATTGTATCTTGCTGGTGAGGACTGCCTATCAGAGGCTTTTGACTTGCCATGCTCCTACCCTGTGTGGAGAATTAGATTGATGCTCTGTATTACTGAATAGATGTTGTGAACAGCTGAGAGCACAGCTCACACCCACTTAGTGCATTTCTTCATTTTTAATATCTCTTCTCTTACCCTTTAACAAAGGGCAGCCCAATTACTCCCGGGGGCAAAGGGCTGACCCTCTCACACTCTTCATCAGTCATGATCAATACTGTTGTTTGCAGAAATATGGCTCAAGAGACAGTGTGTACCTCTGAGGAGAGGAGAGCAGGACAGATACCCAGTCACACCACACCGTTTACCACCAGAAACACTGAGTACAAGGCATCGAGCAAGAGTGCAATCGTACAGTTATCATGTCTACTCTATGTATTCCTGGGCTGGAACAAAAAAATGGTTTGCTTTTTAAAATACCTTTTTCCTCCCCTCATTTCCTCTGCCATTCCACTCACACACGTGCACGCACATGTCCATGCTAACATGCAGCTTTCCTCTTGAAGCTTGCCAGTTGCCACAGATTCATCTTTCTAAGTACATAATTCAATCCGCTGAACATTACGCTGTGGTAATGCTGATGAGCTCTTAATTCTTCTGTATTTATTGCAGCAAATTTATAACTGACCTTAATGAATCTTCCATTATGACGAAAATGTCAGTGCCAAATCTCTTAAGAAGGTCTGGCATGCAGCGGTTTTAAAAGGTCAATGTGTGGTGGTTTTTTTGTGGTTTTGTTTTATTTTGTTTTTTTTTAATGAATTATTTTAAAAATAGGAACTTATATTTCAAAAGACAATATTACACACACACGCACACAAATATCAGACTCATCTGTTCAGGTCGTCGGTTGACAGATTAACATTGTTACTTAACTAATGCTCAGTAAGCACATGGGGAAATTATTTTTTAAAAGCACTGCTGATGTAAGTCATCAAGAGCCATGTAGTCACTTCTGCATGTTCATGAGGAGCCACCCCTCGTGAGAGCATGATCCAGAAACAGAAGACAAACTGAGAGGATGGGGTGAGAGTAGGGGGAAGAGTGGTAGGACTTGTATCTTTCTGAGGGCAGCTGGAACCATTTTGCTTTGGTTGCTGACAACTGCCAGTAAAACTGACCAAGAAGCTCATTTACATGATGCAAACTTTATTTTAAAAATAGCTTTGCTGAGTTAGTGCATTTGCTACAGGTGAAGTAATTTACCTGTAAGATGCAGAGCGGTAATAGTGCCTGTGTAATATCCTGTGGTGGTTGAAAACTCTCAGAGGGCTGGGCGAAGGAAGACAACATCACTGCTCTCATTTAATGGGTAGAAAAGGAAAGACAGAGAGTAAAAATTGTTCCTATGGTGAAATGGCAGGTGAGTGGCTGAGGAAAGAAAAGCTGGTGATCAGGTTAACCAGGTTTTGCTGCTTTTGGTGCATATGTGCAGTGTAAATATCAAGAAAAAACTTGGCTTTTGGAACAAAGTATGCGTTCACTGGAAACTGCCCAAGAAAGGCTTGAGAGTAGACACAAGTAGCAAAATCTTACAACAGTGCACGAAAAGCCCCATACTGCTGATGTACATCTTTTTTTAAAGCACTGGGAAACACTGCCGGAAGAGAGAACTAGAGCACCATTTCTCAACCTGGACTTGGCTCAAAGTGAATTCAGGTCACCAAAAACAAACAGAGCCCCAATAGTTTTGTCTCCAGCTGACCACAAGAGCCATCTCCAAAATTACAGATGCCTGTTACCTTAAAAAACCCAAATGTGGCCTTTCCCCGTCTTGTCCCAGAGCTGTCTAAAACGAAAATGCTTCTTCCAACAAATCAGCCTGTAGCCTGAGTGAATTATGAGGGGGAGAAATCAACACTGTCATTTGCTCATGGAACAGTAATTATCCCTTGTATGCTACTCCAGAAGCAATGCCTTTATCAAAAGCATCATGCCTGTAAAATAGCACTTCTGGGAATGGTGCCAGAATGGGCTCACAGCTTTTACTCAGTTTGTAAAAAACAAATGAGCCTAGGTGTTTGTCCTGCCCGTGACTTTCCTATCAGGAACCAGGTCCTTGGTTCATCCATACCAAGCAGAACTATGGCAAGAACTGACCTGGAGCAGTCCCTGTGGTCAGTTAAGGCATTAGGCACCCAATGGCACCAGGAGGCAGGGGGTTCTTGGGGACACTAAACAAGCAGTTGTTGATAACATGTTACAGGATCACAAACTCCTGCCTCCAAACCAGTGCACAGAAAGGCACTGTTGTACTGGGAACATCCAAAGGCCACAAAACCTGGTGAACAAATCCACAGAGTATTAGAAGGTCACTAAAGACTAGCACAAAAACACAAAATGATAACAAAAGAAAGCCAACATCTTGTAGTACCAACATCTTCTCTAGGAAAGTGGTGGTCCTGGACATTCACCATTTTGTTTCCCACATTGCTGCTTCCCTCAGGGTTGGCATCTGACGAGGTGCTGAGCTGACTGAGCACAAGAGAGCCTAGGGGTGGGAGACTGCTCAGAGGCTCTGTCACCACAGCAAGGTGAAGGAACACATATTTTAAAATAATCATCTGACACAAGAGTAATTGTGCACTGTTCTGGTCTCTGCTCCTTACCTGAGACAGATAAAACATTAGGAAGAGGTAATACAGATCCAGGAGAACTTGTAATTTGGACTACATGGGGGATAATCAGATTGCCACTGGTTTTGAGCTTGTTGAGCTCACTTCTGACATACTGTAATTCTGAAACTGAGTTGTTGTATCAGCCAGTAAGTGACAAGTTCAGTGCTAATCTATAAAAATTACAGCCTCCTTACTGCTCAGCTCATTAAACTGACTCTGTCTCCTGGCCACTCATTCATCTTCATAATCATCCCCCATTCAGCTACTAAGCTCCTCTGTGTGTGCAGTTTACAGTACATCAGGAAGATAAAGTGGACTGATATTTGCTTCTAAAGAGCAGTGGCTTTTAATTTTTACACACTCTTTAAGTACAAAGATAAATAAGATAATTTGATATCACATTTTCAGCTCAAACATTAGAAAAATGAGAACATATTCGGATTTTATAGCAACGTTAACTTTCTAAATGTAGTTATGTTTAAGTAGCACAGCTGAAATATCCATGTCTGAAACAACATGCTTCTCTTGCACTGTGCTGACAGAGGAAGATGGAGAGAGGCATGAGTAAGACAAGATTAAATTATGAGTTTGAGAAACTTGAGAAACAACATGTCTGGCACAAGCAAACCTACGGAATGCTGCACAGAGCATGCCAGCTGACGGCCAGGATGGACACCTGAGGAGCACTGCAGGCCCTGGGCACCTGAAGAAAAAAGTGAGGCTTCTCCAAAAGTGTCTTTTCACCCCTGGCTGGAAGGGGCAGTGGACCATGCATGAGAAACATGGACTATAGAAAAAGCAAGTGTGGAGGGCAGGGAGCAGCTGCTCTGGGGGAAGGAGGTGGCAGGGATGGTTCTCTCAGCCTGGCTGCCTGCAAGATTCCTGACTGTTTTGACCCCTGTACATAATAACTCCCAGTGTTGTAACAATTTACAGATGTTACTGGTAGAAGGGATGATATGGTGATGTGGGCTGACTGATGTTTAACAGACTAGAGTTTCGACAGTCTGGTGCAACAACGTACAGAAGGCAAAGTAAAGCTTTGGCAGTTTCACCACTGCTGTGAGTTCAGTATCAATTCATGTACATATTATTGAATACTAATTCTGATTTCACATTTAGCCCTACATCACTGTCCCATCACTCTGCAGCAGCTCCAAACTTGGAGGAGAGGTACCTACAACTGATCCTTTGCTTCAGCAAGAGCTCAAAGGAAGCAGGGCTCCTTCCTCATCTCATCCTCCTTCCAATTTGCCAAGAAGAAACTGAGTATTAAACTTACCCTGTAAGCAACAACCTTTCATTCCATTGGTAACGGAGCAGAAAAGAAAGGAAATACAACGTTTTCAATGCATCTCAGCCAGATTGCATACAAAAGAACTTATGGTCTGTGCACTTCGATTTTAGAGAAACTCGAGGTACAGCCTCTATAAAGTGAGCTTTACCAATGAGAGGATGCAGCATTTTCAGTGTGGTCACAACAAAATGGTAAGTTTTGCTTTCAGTAATACAGCTTGTTTGCAGAAATTAGGCACACGAAGCAGCTAACAAAGGTTACAAGAATAGTTATGCTTTCTCTTCTGTCATATTTAAAGTAAAAACACATAAAAGCAAATAAGCTTTGAAGGCAACACATACAAGCATGTACAAAAGGACATACAAAATAAGTATGTTCGTGTGCACACCACAGCAGAGGCAGTTGCAGGATATGGCCCTCATGAAACAGGGAACATCCCAAGAAACAGCAGTTGAGCAGGAACTTCAAATGTGTTCGCTAATTCCAGTTTCCCTAATGGTTGCCACGGTGAACATTTTTCTAGCAGGGAATAAAACTCTCTCAGCTTCACTGATGCGTGTTAAGGACCAGACTTCACAGGGAATACAAAAAGTGGCAGTGCAGCCACTGGAAAGACACACAGGGCAGATGCTGAGAAACATGCAGGTGGAGAAAGAAGCCACCAATGTGCTGATGTGGCTGCAGAGAAAAGGATACACAGATCCAGGCTGATTCCTGTTCTACCTGACTGAAATCCTTAGCTTGGACTTCAGCACAAGTGTTACTGAGACCATAGCACATTTGGAAATATTATGCAAAGGTAAAAAAGGTATGAAATAAAATTTTGCATTAAATCAGGGAATCCCAGAAAAAGATATCAACTTAAGAAAATTGTGACTTCACTCAAAAAACCTATTACAATTTACTGTACTGTAGTTTTCAGAAGTCTAATTAAGCAAGTATCAGGTGCATAAATTACACTTTTTAAAAAATTTACTGCTTTTTAACTTAAAAGTTCCTAATTCATATAGCAAAGGAGGGGTGGAAGAGAAATATGAAAAGTTATCTTACAGAATGGCTATATTTAAAAGCTTTTTCTTTTTCATAAGGGATGAAACAACGTTTTTGGAAAAAATTGTCCTGAGAGTACCTCTCCTCTCTCCAAGTTTGGAGGCATAGGAAAAGTGAGGAGGGAGCAGAAGCAGCACCAGTAACATCTCCCAAAACAGCCTCTGCCCAGGGGGTCGGAGCAGCCACTAGCTGCAGCCCCCTGTTTTGGCCACATCCCACCATCTCCCAGCTCTTGCAGCACTGAGACCTCGAGGTGGCTGCACTACATCCGACTACAGCATAATTTATTAGCATAATTTAATATAGAACATGATGGATAATTGAAAGAACAGTCATGGAAAAATGTGCTTTTGGGGTCTGTTTGTCAAGCTTCTGCCTTAGCAGGTTTAATGCTCCTCTATGGGAATGCCCTCACTGAACTCCCAGTCTCTCCTGAAATGAAGTCCCTGCTCTCTGAGGAGCGGTACTGCACTCCCAACTGCTTCTTCCTGCCCCCCTCGGCTCCCATCGCCCTGACAGTAACAGTGATGAGGAAGGCACTCCTGAGGTTTAATTAATCAAGTCAGTTTCTCCTTTCTGCTCCTGTTCAAAGGTTTTGGCCATCAAGTTTGATCTTGTCAGAAAACCAATAGTTAATTACTTGCTCCAAGTACACTCAACCTATTCAATTCACTTTTCCTTCTTTGATTGAGTCTATGGATTTCAAATAAACATTAGGCAGAAAGCCTCTTTGAAATGCATCCCACTCCTGCTTTATGTCCTGTGCGTTGCCAAACTTGAAGCCACTTTCCCCACAGAGCCATTGTCCTGGCATGCTGCATGATGAGAGCCCTTAAAAGCAATGGGGCTTGTCCTGCTTCCGAGCTCAGAGCCTGCACACACTGACGTTACAACCTGTAAAGTGTCTTAACTGCCTTTGCCATACACTGAAATATATGAGAGTTAGAGCAAGTGTTAGAAAAGCTCAGGAACCAACACACTCATTCCCAGCCCAGCCTGACAACTGGCTCTGATGGGAAATGTGCATCTCCATCCTGTGCAGCAAACAATGTTCTGTCTAACTGGGCCATACTGGTCACAGTGCCAGCACTTCCAGATCCCCACGCATTCATCTAAGGATGACACTGAACAGGAGCATATGAAGCACCACTGAGTGCTCTTTCAATACATGCTGCTATAATATGAAAATGCAAACAGCCTAAAAACTAAACAAAAATTGCATTCTCAAGAGAGATACAGTGGGGTCCATGCAGCTCCACACGTTTCACTCTAAATGTGTGAGGTCGCTTTGAAAAGTGAGCAACAGGGCTATTCCTGAAGTGGTTACTCAAGGGATTGAGGAAGCACTTGCTTCTCCAATCTGCATCAGCCTCTACTCCTCTCAAAGGATAAAACATTCTAAAATAGTTGCTGTATTTCACAGCTGTGCTCTTGTTTATTGACTATAAAATCTTTTACGGGACGATTATATTACTGCATTTCTGATTTACATTTAGTCCTAAATTTACAGGGAGACTTAGCATTAAAAACAAATCAGCATTAAAGCCACATACTGGTGGTTTAAATTACACAAAATCAAAGAAAATGTAAAAAGATATTACTTTCGATTTCTAAAAACAACAAGAAAATAATAATTTTTTTTTTCCCAAGGCAGGAATTTTTAATTTAAAATTAAATACTTTCATGTAGTTAGCAATTATTACTATAGTCAATTAGTAATTTAAAATCACGTAGAACTGATAACTGAAAGGTGTTACAGCTAATTTTAAGGTTATGCAGACAGTCTTATATTGTTGAAGCAGTAATTTTTTTAAGCAAGGAAACATTTACAGAACACTGTTATTAGTCTTGAAATCTTATTGACAGATTTTTTTTAATTTTTAGATTACCAAGCCTTTTTCTCTTTATAACACAGAGATCCCCCCTCTAATCAAGTAACGCATTAAAAAAACTTGTTGTGGTGCAAGGGGAGCCCTATGTCACAGTACTTCAGACCACAAAGACTTGAGGTGACAGGGTCTGGCAGGATTACCTGGAACTGCTACAAGGTTTGTACCAGCCAAGCCCCTTTTCTGCCCCAGTCACTCTCAGCTGCCTGCTGCAAACCAGCCCTTCCCTGTTCTGCCTTAGGAGACGCATTGGGGAGCAAAGAAAAAAGGGGAAAAGTGTCTCTCTTCATCTGGCCTAGTTTCAAACACAGCTGTGTTACTTTCATGCTAGAATTATTCAAGTCAGAGAAGACATTGAATCTCTCTTGTACAAAGTGAGGACTCTAAACTCCCAGGAAACAGCAGATCCGTGTGCGCTCACGTACCATGACAGACCTCAAAATACACCATAAAAACCCAACTTATTTTGAAGGAGAATCCCTGGCTAAGGGAGCACTTCTTATAGCCTCTACCTTCTGAAAGGAAGCATTTTTTGCAAGACATTTCAAACCTCATCATTGCTCAAACTGAAGCCACCCTACAACCTGGATGCCACTTGCCAGCTGCAGCAGAGGTGGGTTTGCTGCCAGGGCTCTGCCAACACCACCAGCTGATGGAGAGCACGGTAGGAATTGAATTGTTCAATCTCTCTCCCTTGAGACAGGGAAAAGACACTGCTCCTATCACAGGCTGGTCTTAGAGCAATGTGAACAGCTTTGGAAAATACTTCTTTGGGAGTAAAACCTGCAGAGTCATCTGGACTAAAAGTTTGCAAGTAACTTGCTTCACTTCTGCTAAACTGCTCGTGTTATTTTATCAAGAAAAATAAGTGGAAAAATCAAAAGCTCCCTGACATGGAAATATGAATTTTTTTCAAAAAAAACAAATAACATGTTTTGCTGTTTCCTTTGATTATTAATTTAAAAAAAATCTTAGAATTGCTTAAATCCAAAGGCAAAGTTTAAATTTTTATTTGCTAAAGACTTACAAAAGTGGGCAAATGGATTTTAAGTCAGCCTTGGTCATTTTCCATACAATTCTTTGGAATCCCCAGCCCATCAAGCAATTAGATATCCACAGGCCTTCTAGAGGCACGCAGCCAACTTCAATGCACTCAATGTTTTACTAGGTGCATCCTGAAGTGGAGAAGGACTTACTGTGTCAAAGTGGACATATTATATTTAAACTCTTTCCTTCATGGTCTCAGGGAACCTGTCCCACAATACAGCAGGGCTGGGCAGCAGAGACCCTGTCAGATCCCACTTCTAGAGCCAGAAGGATCCCAGCTGCACGACTGGAACTTATTAATTGGACATTACAGTTTTACTTGCTAAAAATATTCTGTTTTCCTGCTCTTAGCACCCATACTATGGGTTACAACTGAAACTAAGAGCTATAAATGCAAAAGATGACGTGGCTCCCTGCTGTGCAGAGACTGTAATAGAGCAGCGGTGCAAATGGGAGAGTGTGAACTAAAGTTTTACTGCTCCTCTCAAATACAAAATATCTTAAGTTGCAATGACATCATGATAAATTGATTTTATCAGATAAGAAATCTGGGGATGTGGCAATATTCTTATAAAATCAATTGATAAACATAAACAATTAGAGTTGTACCTCTCTGTTCCAGAAGCCTCTATAGATGGAGCCATTTTTGCCTCAAATACACAATACTTGGGTATTTCTGGTTTGAGCACCACTTGTGAGTAAAAAAATCAGGTAGTGCATTATCAAGTTATATATTCAACTACTGCCTAGTCACTAAAGACTTCTTTTTACTGAAATACTTTTTGCTTTCATAATCAAGTATTCTAAATAATGTTAGAATTGGATTTGAATATTTTTTGCTGCTAATCTGTATGAAGAGCCACATAACATAACTTCTAATAGAGGTGCCAATTAACAGGAGACAAAAATTGATCATCTACAATGTCGTGGGTATATAATAAAGCAATGTCAAACCTTATAATGAGCTCATTTTATTCTGAACACCTACTAATAAGTGGATTCAGATTTATTATTGCAGAACACACTAGGCAAGTCCTGTCACAAACACATCAGCTGTGTGCACACACCCCAGACCTTCTGTGAGCCTCGCTGGAGGACTCACATGACTGGTGCTGAGAGAGAGTTAAATGCCATCCCTACTTGTAGCTTCTTCTCATCGTGGGCAGAGGAGGATAACCCAGTATCTGCTTTGTGGAAATAAATCCTTGGGATGTACTGGTATCTGTAACCAACTGCAGAAAACACTTGGAGAGAACTTCCACACCCATTCTATTCTTGCACCCTCCTGGTTACTGACAGAGGAAGTTATCTTACAGAAAGTCAAAGGCTTGTTCAGAGTTAGATTAAAAGAAACTCTAGAGATGAAAAGTCCAGTTTTCATCGAAAGGGAACCCTTCATAACACACCCCTGGCACAGACAGGTGTGATGGATGATATTCTTCTGCCCAGGCACCACAAGGAGGAGGTGCTGGGTTTTATTTCATACCTGAGTCATATAAGACTGGCAATGCATGGTAGAAATGTAGCATAATGATTCAGCTCTGCTGACAAACATATGGGAAATGTCTAGAGAAGAAGGATGGTCTCCAGTTCCAGGAGCTGGGCTACAGGAGTGCCAAACCATTCAAGTCTATTGAGTTCATAGATTTGCCAGGAAAAAGCTTTTACAAGTTTGCATAGAAAAAGGCAAATACCACCATGATAGTATTTTATAAACAATGAAGTTTCTTAAGTCAGATACCACCTTACTAAAGGTTATCAGGAAGGTTTGTGAAAGCAAAAGAAACATTGAATTAATTTGAGATATGTCAACAATCAATTTGCTAGCGTGAAGTCTGATTTCAAAACACAAACATTTTAGATGGAACAAAAAGGTTTTTCCTTGACAAAAATTGTTTCCATTTTGGGTCATATGATTCACCCCATTCCCCCCAGGAAAAGAAATCATGGATACAAAGGTGGATAAATCATCTCCATATACTGAATAGACAAGGGACCAGAAGCACCATCCAATAAGGAGGGATCTCATGCCCCTCTGAACTCAAGGAGCCTCTGACAGGCTCTTTTGTATAAATTGACTCACTTCTCATTAACTACTTTTGTAGGGAAATTTCTATGATTTTGCAAATGTACATGGCAGCAAATGCCTCTTAGTGCAAACTGTCTCATCAAAACCTGAACAGGGATGGAAGGGTGGTGTTTGCAGGAGGTGCCACAATCATCATGACACCCTGCTCTTCCACTCCGGTCCAGTGAATATTTCAGTTTGGGGTTTTTTTGACTCATAATTTAGACTGTCACAAGCAAGTCCTCTAACCATCAAGTTATGGGGTTGTTTTCTGTCCCTCTACATACTTAACTGTTCCTACAGCACAGAAGCAAATCAGCAGGAAACACAGCCTTCTGTGCCAAAACCGTGTTACTCACTGACCCAACAGTGACCCAAAAACCGGGCTTTATCTTTCCAAGATACCCATGACACCATTAAGAAAAAAACACCACCCTTCCATCCCTGTTCAGGTTTTGATGAGACAGTTTGCACTAAGAGGCATTTGCTGCCATGTACATTTGCAAAATCATAGAAATTTCCCTACAAAAGTAGTTAATGAGAAGTGAGTCAATTTATACAAAAGAGCCTGTCAGAGGCTCCTTGAGTTCAGAGGGCCTTAAGGATGTTTTGTGTGTCCTGAACAAAGTATGAATAACACTGTCAGAAAAAAATTCTATGGTGATGCCATGGTATAAATTCAGCCAGTCCTGCAACGATGTGCAGCCCTTCAAATAGTGTTTGACTGTTCTATTTTTATATTTGTATGTCTGATTTAAATGACAAACTGAGAAAAACCTTACATAGCACAGCCAGACAACACTTTAACAAGCCCAGCAGCCCGGGGACCAAGCTCTTCCAGGAGATGGGACTTTTTCCATAGACACCTGGCCCTCACAACACACTGAAGAGGCTGCTGAACTTCCTGTTGTTGATTTCTATCGAGGTGAAAAAAAACCAAACAAAACCCCCCGTGCTTTTACATGATTGCCTTTTTATTTTTTTTTTTTTTGAACAAATAAAATTTATTCAGAGTTATACTTGATGCACCAAAACACTTCTTTCAGCTTGAGGCAAAGACTAGAAGAAGCTCATATCTCTCCCAAATACACTGTGTAAACATTTCCGCTCCCTAAGATATGCAGATTTCTAATACAAAGACGAATAGTACAATTTTTATTCTGTTTTAAAATCACAAAGTAGTTTAGCTCTTGAGGAAGGTTTTATTTCTGATTTCTCCCTCCAACCCCTGCAGTCAAGGGACTCTCTGCTCAGCAGCCATCTGCATTTCAGTTAGTACAGGAAAAAGGGTCTGAGGAACACCCTTCCTATCCCAGACAGCAACATGTGGCAAAACCACACAATTTCTAGATTGGAGAGCCCAATTCAGAGGTCTGAGGTGATAGAGAGCAAGGACAAAGCTAAAGAGGCTTCAGAGCTACAAGATGAAAAAAAAGAGAAGAGGTAACAGCACTTTTCATCACATCTGAATGTCAATAAGGGCTCCTGGCAGCAAACACAAGTTACATTCCTGCCCAGGCCCAGCCTCATAGTCATCCCTATTACACATCACAAACTGGATTCCCAAACTCCTCTGTGGCTCATTACTTCCCATGAAAGCTCCTCTCTGGGGATATCTAGCAGTCAGTCATTTAAATTCAGCCTTTTCCTGGCTGGAGCTGGAAAACGATGTCTCTTGGATCCAAAGTACTAGCACATCCCTCCTTGGACCTGTTAAAGCCAAGATTACTTTGGCTGTGGAGGTTGCTGCAGACTCAGTGCTCTCACCCAACAGTAGCTCTTCCCCAGAGTTTGTTTGGATTCCACTGTTAGACACTCTGTACCTACAGCAGTGTCTCAGATACCTCACGGGATTACTGCTCCTGGAGTAATGAGTCTGATAAATGACAGACCTGAACAACCCTAAATCTGGTCTAAAAATAAAGTAATGCATACACTCATATATTGTCAGAGATGGTACTATAACTGTTCTCTTTCCAGCTCCTTTTGTGCAAGCAAAGGATTTCTGCATAAAGAGATCATATACACATTTAAAAGAATTTACTCGGTTCGAGAATTTTTGTCTCAAGCCTTTTTTCCATATTAAAGGAAATACTGAATCATATAGGAGTTGATATATGAGTGATAAATAAGGAGCAGAAAAATCATAATGAGCATCATTGTATTTTCAGAAAGAAAATGCAAAAATTGTCAACTTTCATTTGGTGCAATTTTTAAAGTGCTAATAAAAGCTATGGCATCCTGAATTTTTCCCACAGTAGGCCAATCTGTCATTGAATTGCAGTCTTAATGAAGGCCTCTTGAATTTTACTCTATGCTAATGAAATATAGAAAGCTACAAGAATAAAGCAGATCTTAAATGCTTATGTACATTGATGTGTATTTTATGTGCAGGTGTATCTTACACCCATTTATTCAGCTATCCACTGCTGTGATGGGAGGAAGATTATTCCTTACTTCCACCCATTCTGGGATTTTGCAATCAAAATTAATAGCAAGGACGGTTTTATCACAGCTACTGCGCCCACAGATGCTGTGCGTAATCTTGCGACCAATTTCTAATTATTTTTTTTTCATCACAGACGATAGTGACAGATGGCACTTGGGGAAATTCAGCATTATGGGTGGGGGTAGCTATGAATAATGACAAAGATAGATGTAAAGCAACATGCACATCAATATTTTGCCAGATTTGTTTCTATCAAGTGATAAGGAAACAATGTTTTGACTATAACCTCCAGCAACAGCTAAGACAATGTTTGTTTTCCTTCCTTCTTTGAAAGGAAATTTGTATTACTGTCCATTACTAAAACATGCTGGAGTGTGAAAAAAGGTAACAGCTCCAGTGCCATTTAGTGCAGTGACAGCCAACAGAGGGTGATAACCAGCACATGAGGTCAGAGACCCACTGAACACAAGGGATGAAAATATTTGGAGTTTCCCACTGCAATTACATCCCCTAAAGGTTTGTTTTCCTGCTTTCCAGTGTCAACCCAATATGAGAAGCACAAGCCTGCAGGTAGCATGGGATTAGGAAAATTCTCTTGTCAGCACTAATTAGCCCAACTGCAGGCTCTTGAGACATGTCACACACACCACTCATGATTTCCTCAATTCGCTTGCTGGGAAATTACCATTGCTTATATATTCAAAGTACAAAAATGCGTGGGTCAATAACCATCATTAAAACATTTCCTGACATGGGAACAGGTGCATTTCCACTCCAGCTACAGCACACAGCTCAGGGATTAAAGTGCAATTTCCAAAGATAACTAAAAAACACCTACAACCCGTGTGAAGTCTGCAGTCAATGAGGCCCTGCCCCAATTACCTCTTGGGCATGGGGCTCTCTACACAGCTGCCTTTTATAAGGCTTGCACAGTAACTTAGCATTTTGCATGAATTTCAGTGATGTTGCTTTCTCTACTTCTGATCTGCAGAAGGTGCACATGGCTGGTGCCCCACTGAAGGGCTGCAGGTCTGGTGCTGCTGAGGTACCAATCTGACCTGCACTAGGCAGAACACAGTTCTACCCAGCCAGGTATGGCATGCACTGCATTTCTGCTGGCTTTATACTTTTCTGCTGGTTTTATGCTAAATCTTTTGAAAAGCCTGAGTAACTCAGATTAATGATATCTGATCTAGTATTATAAGGTCTGCTGGGATAAAATGGCCACTAAAAATATTAAGGTAATATTGCCCCCACTGGCTTTTAAAGCCTCAGATATAAAAGTGCGGATGAGCAGACTTCAGGGCTTCCTCCTGCCTGGGAAAGGTAATTAGATTCCCTTCCTACAGGATAGCATGTTTTACACTCCAGCCACACCTGCCTCTGCGCTCCTGCCATTTCCTGAGGGGGCTTTTTGATATTATAAGCCCTCATTTAAATTGGATAGTTGGAGCTCAATGTTGTATCTGTTCTTTACCCTGGAAACAGAATCAGGCCATAGAGTGCATGTCAGGCTGCTCTTCCCAGCTGTGAATACAAGTGGAGTTTCCAATATATAATTTTTATTTTCTCAGTTGCTAAGTAGCAAGAGTTAAATTCTCTTCCCTGATCATCACACAGGTTCCCTTGAAGTCTATTCAACAGTATCTGCTTGTATTAAACTCCAATTGATGTCAATAGGGGTGCTGTAGTCACAGGGAGAGCAGGATAACTTTGAAGGAACGTGTTATGTGTTCAAAGAAAAAAAATTAACCCTTACCTTCTTAATGTTACCCTTGCTTCTGCTTTACCAAAGTTGCTCTATAATTTCATGGTTTTGAAAACAAATTTTTTTTTCTTTTTAATATATTGAAGTTCTGCAGGGAAACTAAAAAGGTACTCATAAGAGAAAGGGGGAATTTAATAAACAAGAAAAACAATATATACCATTGCATAGTTTATTCCTTTTTTTCTAGATTACCTGACTAGTGCTATTGTCACAGAATTCTGTTCTGTTCTAATCCATTGACTAGAGTTGAGCACAAATGCAATTCCAAAGGCTGTTCTACATACAGACCTACTAGATATAAAATAGAGGCCATTATGCAGAAACCTGAACTCAGTGCATACAGTAGCTTCCAGTTGCTGTGCCACGACTGGTGTAGCAGAAAGGAAGCTGGTAAGCAGCATATTTCTTTAAAAAATTACAATGAACTAGCAAGCCTCAGATGTAGAGGGAGGAGAGTAGAAAGATAAAAAGTCACTAATCAATCTATGCAGAGTTTGAATTAATTAGAAACTAATCCTATGCAGATTTAAAAAAAAAAGAGGAAAAAGATAAAAACTATGAGTGAAATGAATAATAAAAAGCACAATGAAAATCAATTCCTTTTTCATAAAAGTTAGTCTTCCTAATTCATTTCCTGTACAAATTTATTACAAGACTGATTTAAATTACATAAGTAACTGCCTAATCTTCCACAGGAATTCCCTGGCTCATGCTTCCCTTTCTTGCTCCAGTTGATCTTTTCATACATGAAATAAAACTCCCCTAGTGGAAAGGTGGAAGAGGAAACAAATACCTGTCTCACAGGGCTGCAATCAATAAGCACTGTCTTATTTGAAGCAGCTGAGAAGTATTTCAAAGGAAACCCCTGCTTGACTAGAAAATGTCAATGGCAAGAGCCCCAGAAGAGCAGGTTTTCACCCCTGAGAACTAAGGAATTTGAAGGAAGCCAACTTTGAGGACACTGATTTCAGAACATTGATTCTTGCTCTAACACATCAGTAAGTTTAGGTAGATACACCCAGCACAACTTGCAGCTCGGTGAGTGTGTGCCAAACCCGCGCACGCTGGAGCAGCAGAGCAGAGCCCCAGCGGGCAGCAGATCCTGCACGGCCACGCTGCAGTGTCCCTGCCAGCACCAGCACTGCAGCACAGGCATGCACATCGGGCACCCTGCAGCCCCCTCCCACAGCTCCTCTGATGTCCTCTCCTTTAAAAAGCAGTATTTCCACCAAAATGTACTCATTTGAACAGCTGCCTGCTGTCCAGTGAGGGGTGGATGATCCCTCCGCTCTGCCAGACTGTCACCTGCCGGGCACTGGGACAGGTCCTGGTGAGCTGCTCCTCAGCTCGGGACTAACAACCCGCACCTCCAAAGTGACTGCCTCTGTTACACCAGCAAAGGCTTCAGCTCATTTCAACTCTCAGTGTTTGTACCAAAGGGAGTGTTTCTCTCTCAGCACAGTCTGTGTAATCACTGGTACATGAATGTTGCCTGACAACTTTTTCCTAATTAGAAATATTTCTATTGTCTACTCCGCAAATAGATGGCAATATAAACTTAAGATTTTTTTTTCCCCAGGGCACAAACAAAACTTGCATTTCCTTCAGCTTTTCAGTATCAAGGGAGACAGCAGCAGTGCCAAAGTCTCTACTTGAGAACTGAATATATTTTAAAATTATTAATATTATTTGAATAAAGATTTTTACATACCAATAACCATGACTGCGTTGAAACCTTAGCTGGATTAAATCTCCTCAGTTGAGAGCAGGTCTGATTTGAACAAAGACCTCCAAAGGGAGCAAAAGAGATAAAAAGACATCTTATATCTTCTCAGAACCGGGATGGGGATGAAATATATGAAGGAGCATTTGCTAGAACTTCCAGGGTTAGTGAAGAGGAACCACAAGATCATCTGCTTCAGATTTTGCTTTCTGCTCTGTGTGAGGTGTGATACGAGGTTTCCAGCAGTGCATCACCAGCTCAGAGTTTTTTACAGGACCTGAGTCAGTTTCAGCTGGTCACACTTTAAGGGTTTTCCTCAGTAACTTCTCAGAAAGGTACAATAACAAAGCTGAAGGTGACATTCAACAAATGCTTGAAATGCTCTCCATTTCTATTGAACTGATGGGCAATGTTACAGAACTATCACCAAATTAAGTCACAGCAGAGATCCAAACAATAAGACTAGTGAACTAATAGTGATATTGAATTAAGTCAGTGCTAAACTGCAAAGCAAATATAGCAGATAATAAAGTCACAAGTCTAAAGCAACAAGAAATCTTTGTCTAGCAAAACCTGGAGACTGGAGAAAATAGCTTTTGAAGAAAACCCTGAAACACCAAATAGCCCTGAAAGAATAATGAAAAGTGTAAATAAGATTTCTCCTGGAAGAGTGAAATGCTTAACTGGGTAACACCACAAATGTCTTGGTTCTAAATATCAGCTTGGGCCATCTTGCATGAAACAAGTGCAAAGAGTAGTTCAGGAAGCAAACTGCATTTTTTTAACACTAATTGAATCTTCTCCTCTGGGTCCTGCTGTTGTTACAGACACTCATATTTCTTTCCACATTTTACCCTCTGCACAAAGCAAAGCTGTTAAAAAGCTGTTATGCTTCACTATTACTACACCCAGAAGTTAGGAGAGGTAGGACTAACTGAGACAGACAAGATAATTTCCTCAGTTATTTTCAGCACAGTTTCTTAACAACCTCACCAGCAACAATACCCTCATTCATACAACCACGCTCTCAGAGTGCTGGAAATGAATTTTAGTAGCTAGTGACAAGGCTGAGGCATCTCTTATTGAAGAGCATAAACAAGGAAACAGCTGCATATCTCAAGTGTGCCAATCACTATAGTTTTGGGGTTTTTTTATAAAATCTCAAGTGCTTGTTTGGATGGATTCTGTCATACAAACAGTGCAGTTGATTGCTTGGATATACCAAATTTTTGGTCCTTATCTCTAAGGGTATGTTCAGAATGACCCAAAGAAAAATCAAGCCAGTTTTGAATTTTGGTTTGGTTTTGGTTGGTTTTGTATGTGGCAGCTTTTTAGGTTATTTGGTTTTGGTCTGGTTTTCGTTGGGGTTTTTTTGAGGGGGGTTTTGAAGTTTTATGAAATCATTTTTCCCTCATCAAATTGAAGAGTGCCTGACAGGAAGCTATAAACTCCCTAAACACTCGCAGACTTGCTCCTGTAGGCAACTAACATTTAGGATGAGACACAGATCTGGTTACTAGTTAGCACACTTGCAAAGAATATGATCTGCAGCATAATTAAAATGCAGGACTGGACATTTACCATTGCTCTTCCCATGTTTATGCAATTGTATTTTAATTCATGTGCAGTACTACAATTTAAGTTTTCCTCAAGTGTTGGGTTATGTGTGACCACACCTTCAGACACATTCTGATATACTATAGAAAAAAATCAAGAGCTGGAGAAATTCACCAATAAGGATTAAATCTCCTAGAAAACTTGGTAGCTTTTCTCTCCTGATTCCTCCTATTCCGCGATAGGAGAGTTTCCTCCACAGGAAGACAAAAAGCCCTTAAATACAGTCCTGCTCTGAATTACCCTCCAACTTCCTTGACTAGAGAGAGACTTCAGTCTGAATTTTGGTAACATGAAATTGATCCCTAGCTCATCACATAAATGCGTGTACCTCCACATTCAGATTTCACACTGAAATCATGAATCACAAAGGTTTAAGACAAGATAATACCAGTTCTCTGGTCCACATAGACACCTGACCACTCACTGGTCTAAAATTTAGTGTCATTTATGAGAAGGTAGGAAACAATGAGTTTTTTGGTTATAGTTGCATAAACAAAAGTTAATAGAATTTACATCAAATGAAAATAACTTTTCTTTATAAAAAAGACTTTGAATAATTTCATCTCACACTTTAAGTACTGTAAAGGGGTCTTATTCACGTTTCAACTAAAATTTTTTTACAAGTGTGTGTAAGTAATCCATTTCTTCAGACTGTCAAAAACCAAACTAAGTCTGTAGTACTGTAACAAGGCACTAATTTAAATTACACTCCTAATGGCAGAGAGAGATATCTAAGGATTTCATAGGCATTGATGTGTTTTTCATACATTAACCTGTACGTACGTAACATATTTACTCTCATAAAGCTCAAATGCTAATTATTAAGCTGTCATTAAGTAAACCCTTATTTGCCTGTACCCCTCCACAGAAATCAGTTGCCATACTGCACAGGACCAGGTGACACTTGCTGTTAAACAGAAAAAGGCATTTTGTTTGCAATGGGCAATTTCAATTTACTGCTGCCTGAATTTATAGTGTACATTGCTCTCCCTCAAAAATCTTGTTGAGGTTTCAGCCCAAAATTTCTTTTCCTGCCCAAAATTTCTTTTCCAGAAACTGAAACCTGAGTTGCTCAAGCTTACTCATGCTGAGCAACTAGCTATGAAGGTGTCAAGGAATAAGGAAAAAAAAAGAGCCAAAGCAACCAAACAAACCAGAAAGAGAAGGCAAGAAAAGGAGTTTTTGGTCATTTTGAGAGCAAAGTTGCTCCATGCTTCATCAGTAAACCAAATTGTCATACAGCTCCTCTGACTAGCAGGACAAAAAGAGAGGAATTTCAGCCTTTAGTAATTGAAAATTGCCCAAAGTAAATCCATTTCTGTTGTAAATTGATATGAAAGACAAAGGTTGCAATAGCAGGTGAAAAGACATTGAGAAGTTTTCAACACTGTTGATGGTAACTGGCCTGAAGTGTTGAGACCCCTTTAGAAACTGAGAAGCAATTTGAAGACAACAAAAACTTCTAAAGCAAGATAATTCTTTAAAGGCTTTTTTAAAATTTAGCACAGCTGGTGATTTTACCTTGCATACAATTCACTATTTTAAAGCAAGAAATTAGATAAAAACATTAGCTACTTCCTACGTAGCATGACCTTTTTACTTCCAAATGTGCTGAAACAAAACATTAAATTGTTCTCACTGTAAAACAGGTTTTCCATCTCTATCAAGAAGACCTCAGGAAAAGTGTTTGTATTCTGTTTCGCCCTACATGCATTAGTGAAGATTATTTGTTGTGAAGTTCTACAAAAGCGAAGAGATAAATTTAGTGCAAAGAACTGATTTTTCCATCTCTACTGAAAATGTCATATATAGTTCAATAGTAAAATTTTACCTATTTCTAACATCCTTGCGTCTATATCTATAATACCAAGCCATCTGAAGGGAGAACCACATCAGCACCAGACATGTGTGAGCTTCACTTGTATGTGACCCATGAGGTAATATAGTTCTGGTAACAGTCAATTCATTTAACAAAAATATTTGAGAGCAGAGTTTTGACAGCCTGGAGTAGGAGTATGGATTACTCTGGTGAGCTGGATTTTGGGTTGGTCTGGAATTTTTCCATATCCTAGGAAAAAAACAGCTACCAAAAAAACCAAGCCAAGTCCCGCCCACTTTCTATCGTTTGTAATAAAATATGCCTGGACACACATCCACCTTAAAATCTGCATTTCATATTTGGTGATTTGTGCCACCTGCTCTACCTTTCAGCTGCGTAACCCAGTATTTATTGGTGCTGCAGTTTGCCAGGGTCTGAACTCTGCAGAGCATTCATGGAAGGACTGGTCAGGGAGAGAATGGAAAGATTTATCAGCAGAGCACTTTGGGCTGTCAACCCTTTGCCACATGCTAAGACACAGCAGCTACAGGAGAAACTCATGCTCATATATACTCGTATACATTGTTTTGTCAGGGCTTTGCAGAGAGCACATGGCAACAGCAGATCTTTTGTTGAGCAGCATGCGACTGAGATACAGCAGAAAGGCAGAAGAATGCAGCTTTACATTACAATAATTTTAAAAAATCATGAAACATTAGGTTCTAAGGTAGCTTGAAGCTTAATGTTGACAATGAAGAATAATTTGAGACTTATAATATGCTCATTTATTCTCACCTCAGCTCTATACACAGTGTCTTATCACTTTAAGAAAGACCTTTCCCTGCTAAATCACATTATTTCTATTACTTAGGGAATTACAATATTTGTACAGCTTATACACATGTAATACAATGGGATTTGCATAATATGAAAGACATTAGTGCTTTGATTAGGAGAACCACCTGCACAACCTCTCAAGTATTAATTTCTGGTTAGTCTTTTAACCCAAGCATTTCCATCTCATATGTTAAAGCTCCCAGTGAACAGCCAAATTTTATCTGGGCTACAGTGAGAGAGGATGGCAGTGCTTAAGGCTTTGCTAGTCCCAAAAAGCCAGTGTGTGAGGACACAAGATCATCCTGACTCACAGGAGACACCATACTCTGTCAATTCTGCTGCCAGGACAGAAACATCACAGATGTGGTGCTTTACATGCTCCTCAACCAGCTAAGCAGAGAGGGAAATAAGAGACCAAGAGCTTGTTCTTCCTGAGCACTGCATGGAGAGCAATGTTGTGTACTTTTGTGACAACAGACACATCCTTTAAATCCTAGTGCCTTAAAATCCTGAATTAATTTGTTAATGAGATAATGTACTTTCACACCTGTGAAGAGTCCTCAAATAATATTTTTTTTCTGTAAACATGCTTATCTTGGGAAGAAGTGGCTTTCGCCGCATTGGTTCACCAGCTGCCCATGCTGCCTGTGGAGGTAAGGACAACAAACAGAGCACCCTCAATTCTAGAGCTCCCAGTCTGGTACCTAACGACACTGCAGTTAAGGGAAACACTTTCAGTAGTGCTGTAGTATTTGGGGTCACCATTTCTGGCGGGCAACCCAAGCCTATGCACTTACATTGGAGAAGACCAACACAGGTTTTTGAGAGAAAAGGGTGAAGCTTCACTGAGCAGTGCTTAAATTTGGTGCACAGGAAGGGGTTCAATTGTGCAAAACATTGTTCATCATCTCAAAGACTCTGCAGAGTTTGAACCCTGATAATTGAAAGTGCCACTACTTACAATGACAAAATCCTTTCACACATTCTCAGAGAGAGATAGTATGCTGTTTTATACATGGATTAGCTGTAAAAAATAAGGCAGGCTATCTTCTAAAAATGCAAGTCCCACCTTATAGTCCTGAACACAGGTTCTCCAGATAGGCATCTGAAAAACTCCTGAAAACAAAACAAAAACTAAGTTGTACTCCTCAAACTTCCCAAAACAGTAAAGGCTTCAATTTCTGTTTATTTTTGATCTATGCCCTGTTAATCCAACGCAGGCTGAAACAACTAAACCTGATACTTAGCCACCCCCAACAAAAAAAGAAAAAAATTCTCCATTATAGCATGAATCTCCCCCTTAGGATTCTTGTTGCCAGGTTTTGACAAATCAGTTTATAAGTTTTTGGCGTTGTAGAGTGGATAAGAAAAGCAAACAGTATCAAAATACCTGTAATCTAGTAAAACAATTTTGCTGCTTGCATGTTTATGTCAGTTCATTACAGTGCAACGATCAGCAGAGTATCTCCAAGCTGTCTCCCTCTCTATGGCAATTTTACTCAAAAAAGTCCTTTTGAGATCAGTATGAAAGCCTGATGCACCCCTACAGGCACAGTACTATACTAAAAACATTTGTGCAGGTACGAAACCTGCCAGGGATCTCTGCAGAACACTGCTTGCCAAGCACAACATTCAAGACTGCCCTTGCACCCGACAGCCAAGGCTATTACAGCATATTTAGCACAAAGCCAGTTGCCTTACCTCCTTTACTATGAGCTGCTTCATTTACAAATCACTAACATCTTTAAGTGAAGAAGAAAACATGCATCTCTGTGGCAAAACCAGAAGAATTTCTCTCACAAGGCTATAAATATATTACAATATTTAAATAATGCTATGATTGTCTTTCTATGACACTATTATTAGGTTAATATTATGATTTAACTTTGTCAGTTCAACAAAATTACATATTGATGCCTTGTTTTTCCACAGAAGCTTACCCTGCTGTGTTTATTTTGCTTGGCAACTGGATTTTAGCTTTTAAGTAAGTGCGCAAGTTGGAAAGAATGAATTCCATTAAGTAATTTTTTATAAATAAACAAAAGGGATCCAAAAAAAGTATTTTTCTGATGTCTTGAGATTTTCTGAAGTTGCAGTAAGCTCTTCAAAAGGCAGAGGGAAAATAATATTATCTCAGTGAAACTTGATGCTAAAAATGGAAAGAGAAAGGAATGTAAAATTTAAATTGCTTCCTTCAATGCATTAAGATAAGATGAATACTTATTTTCCTAGTCCAGACATCAGGTAGTCACAACAGAACTACAATTTACTGCACTAAATCTATGTGTAAAACAGAAAAGTCAGACACCCCTATTTTCCAGTGAAGAGATATCTGCTTTCTAAAATGGATACCTTGCACAGTATCTGTGTTCTCCCTATGGTATATTTGTGTTTACACAGCGGATAACCATTAACTAATAGGTTTAGTATTCTTTCTAGTTTTCTTCTGGAAATAATATTTAAGGCTCTGCTAGGAAAAAACCAACCAAACAAACAAACCAAACACTTTTAAGTGACATCATTTTGTCGTAAAGAGACAATTTCTTAATCCTTTGCACTGTGAGCAAGAGATTTTTATTATATAACTTTTTAACAGTTATATTTAGGACTGGCAATTAAAGATAAGAAGTAGGTAAATCAGATCACGTGTTTTTCCTCCAAAATTTCATTTCCTTTGTAGGACCAGAACCTATCATTTGCACTTCCATTGAGGATGTAACTTGCATCATGAGCAATCTCACGGATATCGTTAGTTTCATTTACTGGATAGGGTAAGAAAACGAGTATATGACGCAGCAGATTTTATTTTTTTAGGATGAAATATTCTATTTGCAATTGCTTTTACAAGAAAACCATCTCTGAAACACTAGCTTGTGATTCCAAAACAAAGGACACCGCACTTTGCAAGTGCTGTAGCCTAATACTTGAGACAAGGTAGCAATAAATCTTTTTAGTTCTATTAAAATACCTCTGCACTCAGTTCCTCACTGTATTAAAATCACTTTAGAAGGCAGTTGTTTAGCTTCTCATTCTGTCTCCTGATCATATTTCTTCCTCTTTTCAAGAAGATGACAAGAAGCATTAAAATACTGCTGTGTGGGGAGGTTATAGAACATACCACAGATGTTATTGAGTAAAGAATGCAAAAGAGGGCTGGGGGAAACAAAAGCACGCTGAGAAGACTCATAACTCAACTCTACTTGACTCTTACTTTTACTTGGGAAAAATTTATCATGTTTCTAGTCTTTTAATTGACTTTTTATTAATAGCCACCTATTTTTTTTCCTTATTCTTCATGGGTAGTTTCTTTATAGCCTATATCTGCCAGGGTAACACCAGCAGGAAGCACATCCTGAGCTCTCCTACCTATCTGCTACCAGCAAGACTATTTCTTTAGCAATGGTCCATTCAGAAATTCAAAACACAGAAGTTGCAGCTGAATATACAGTCAGGCATAATTTAGTAAGAATTTTCTCTATAAAATTACTATTGAAATAATGTTTACTGAAATATTTTTTAAAGTTCTTGAATGACACAGAGAGACATAATACACAGATTTAATTATGATGATTTACAATGAATAATTTTTCTATTTTATTATACTCAGCAAAAGAAGGGAGGGTTGTGTTACACACAGCATTTCATTCAGCATGGGGCAAAGCCCTCCATGTGTGATAGTTTGGCTGTGCCTGGCAGCAGCTCAGTCAGCTGGGCATAACTCCCCACTGTTCTGAAAGCAGTCTCCTTTCCAAGATAATTAGAACTCACAGAAACCACCAAACATTAATGAGGAAACAAACGCACATGAGAGAAAAGAATTCAGACATATTGAGGCCAAATCTGCCCAGAGCACCAACAAATGCTGTGAGCACACACCAAAGAAAGACAATCTGTGGCATCTGAAAGACAGATAATCACTCTGAGATGTTCAACTTGTTGGCAGCTAAAAAGTCTGCTAAACCCCAGAAATATGCAAGGTGTAAAGGGCTTCAGCTTTGTCAGAGCTGATTTTCCACATGGAGGCTGGCTGGGTTACAAAAACACACTCGGCTGGACAGCACAGTTCAAGTGTCAATTAAGATAAGACATCAAACAATTTACTAGTTATTAAGAAGCTACTCAGACAAATAGATTTGCTACTAAAATTTGGTCATGGTTTTAAAAGATCTCTTACAATTGTCAGGGTGGAAGAAAACAAAGACTGAAAGTTGTGAGTATGGGAAAATGGGGATTCAAAACAAACAGGGCTGAAATAAGAAATATACTGAGGTTGATTGCTATATAACCCTAATATTACAAAAGATACGAACGGGATCTGGACTTGAAGCAAAGTTCAGAGTTAAGAAGAGAGCCTTGCCCCAAACCTAACCAGGAGCTAGAATTTTCTCCAATGCATTTTTATATCACCTTTTTCAGAATGTGCTATTACTTACAATTCTTCTTACTTGCTACATACTGCTAGTTATAAGTTTTTAATTCATCCCAAAATGTCATGTTTGTTGATTAAAATACTGTAAAATTTCTTGTCTATATATTTTTATATATATATAAATATTTATATATTTATATAAAAATGTAATTTGGAGAAGACTGAATTTCCTGAGGATATTTGCTATTAAATTTCCTTTCTCCACTATATCAAACACTATTACTTCAAGCAGGCATATCTGTTAATTTAACTAACACTCAGTATCTATATTTCTAAATAAATGCTTTCATTTGGAAATGTCCTTGTCTCAGTCTAAAGCAGGTTCTTGGAGAGCATGTTTTATTTTTGTATCCCTCACAAATGGGGCTCTCTCTGGTTGCAGAGATATCCTTGTCTGGATGGACTGACTCACTGGAAATGTCACTACAGACAGGTAGAGGCCTCAGGCAGAGATCAAGGTCCTGTTATCTTCAGCATTTTGTACACTAAGGGATCACCAGTCTTACAAGAAAAGGCATCTTCAGGAATGAAAGGGCACAACAGATGGATGAAATGAGGGAAGAGGAGATGGAGAAGAAAGGGCAGTCAAAGCAAGAGTAGAATAATTTCCCATGGAGATTGAAGCCATGTGCAAAATTGAAGTTGACAACTGTTTTGGACATTTTGACTTATCAGATATATTTAATTACTCCACCAATACAACTGTTCTCTTTTCCTCCTAATTGTTTTGGGGAGAAGGAAGGATATGGTATTTTACTCCTTTCCCAATTACTTTGATATATTCCCCCCGCCATGTTCTATTTCTAGTGGTATTAAGACCCAGTAAAACATCAGTGATCCCTCCTACAAAGACTCTCTCCTCCAGGTACTCTTCTTCCTCTTTGTTCCTCAGAATACTAAATGCACCTTTCTAAAGAGATACTTTTATGGTAGTTTCTATTCCTTCCCCACCCCTTCTTTGGCAGCTCATCATTGCTGAATCAGCACCTTGACCCAAGTCAATGCACGCTGTGGGAAAGCTGCTGCCAATGCAAGAGGGGTGGGAGAGCCTTTGATGAAAGCGTGACTACCCTTTTTCAGCAGGACAGCATCAGCTGAGATCCCCTTCAGCCAGCCATTAAAGTATATCCTGCTCCATTCTATTTCTTGGTCCTTAATACTGTGATTACCAAACCACCCCCCTGCCTAACGCCCTCACGGTAAGGGTCTTTTCACCCCCCTCTCATTCCTCACAGTTGTGGGTTTTATGTTGGTTCTGTTTTGTCCACAAGCTCTCTGCATGCTGTTCTTTAGTTCTTGCAGTACTGTTGCCTCCCAAGCCATAGGACAAGCAGGGGAGGAGGCATAGTGTCATTAACGAGTGTCTAATGAAAGGTAGGGAGACAATTAGTTTGGCTGTTGCAATACTGAGAAGGAGCCAGGGAAAGGAAGGTGAACAGAAACTGGGAGCACTAGCACAACAAGGTCAGAAAGTGGTTTTAGCAGCAGAACAGACAACAGGTAAAATCAAGAATGACTCAGCAGACATTGGGGGCCAACAGGATGATGTTTAAAAGCAACAGAGATGTGAAACAGTACGGATATGAAGGAGTGCCCAACTCTTAGAAATGTTGTGCAGGAGACCACTGGTGGGGCAAGGACACATGGGGCCACAAAAACAATACAAAAGAGAAAGAGAAAAGGGTTATTGTTATGCCACAGTACAAGACACATGGAGGGAAGCTATGTGGAAGAAGGCAAAGTAAAAGCCAGAGTGTGGTTGAATTGACAGGAACATAGTGATTGATTTTATCCTTCATCTAACAAGTATCTGGGACAGCCTAAATTCTGAACTGTGTTTGCCAAGGGAAAAATGTCTCTCCTCCTGCTTCAATCCTTCCTGAGTGCCTTCAGTAAGCAGAACAGCCTCTCCTCTGCTCAGGATAACAGACCTGAATTCATTAGGTAAAATTCATACCACATCATCCTGCTTCCTGGCTGCACAATCCTCTTCATCCTGATTAAAGTGCAGTCTTGCTGCAGGAATACACCAGCCGCCAAACCTATTTTTGTCTCAGTCAAGCACAGCTCCAAGTATCATTACCACATGGGGTTACCATTTCCTATCCCACAAGTTTCCGGAACAGCATTTTTCAGGTCAAAATACTGTTTCACTAAAATCAAGTCACTTCCTTCAGAATGCAAATCTTTATACTTGTTATATGATAGAAGACATTCAGAATTGAAAGCCAGCCTAATACATTGCAACATAAAGCTCTGTTACAAGAACACAAAGGAAAAACACTTAGCGTAACAGGTTTTAAGAACAACTAGAAAAATCAGGCACTGCCTCCTGTTACTTCCACTCTTTCTTCCATAAAGTTCCCTCATAGCAATATTTCCTCTTGGCCCTGAACGTTCCCCTACAACACCTTCTATAGGCTTGTTCCTACTTTGGAAACCATAACACTATAATAAAACTTCAGATCTTTTGCCTTATTTGCAGTTTTAGGTGTTCTGGTTTTGCTAACACAGTACTTGTTTATGAGTATTAAAAATACTCACTTATGTTAATTCAAAATTTTTTAATGTAATGACCAAGTATTTAGAATAATTACCTCTGAATCCTGTCACTTTCTTGTGAAAATGGCAATTTTTATGTTCAGCAAAAAACGTGTCAGTCTCCAGTTAAAATATCAGACTCTACCTCTCAGCCTTCAAGGCAGCAGAGCTGCTGATAATCTCTGCTAACCAAGCACAGTGAGTTCAGTGAGAGTCTACCAATTTTTTTTGTCTAAGTCTTTATGTGTGGTAGAAGACAGTTTAATTCTACAAAGCTGAAGCAGGAAAGGTAGCAGACGTCACACTTTATCACCAATTAATTAATCACGGTTCTAATTTGCACGCGTGGTTTATGGATTTCTCTCCTATGATAAGAACGGTCAAGTAGAATGTTAATTGTGGCAGATTCTCCACTCCTTCTAGTTATTAAACTAGGATACTGTTTCGTTCAAGCTAGAATTTACCTGTTGAAGCCCTTATATGTTATTAATCATTTTTCTGGAGCTGCTCTTTTCTACCAGGTCTTGTCACTGTTGCTTGTGAGAAAATATCATAGCTTCTAGTTTCCACTAGCTGACAAAACATGCCAAGTTTATCTTTGTATTCCAACTGAAAACTAAGATTTACAGCTAGCGCAAATTGAGACACTTTTCTCTATAATCCTGCATCTGATGGTGACTCTGCAGCTAGTTTTTGTCAGTTTGGCAAGCTAAAATTTATGGCACATTTGACAACTTCAGTGAAAACACTATTCTAGGATGTTGCGTATTACATTAGTGAATGCTTCTGTAAGCTAGATGTTGTTAGTAAGATTCATGCCATGGTAACAAATTTACAGTCATCACAAACAGGAACTGAAATCACCATCTCTACCACTTCTCTTAAGAATTAGAAGGAAAAATCCTCAAAAAAAAGAAAGTGAGAAACCATAAATTGACAACCACTCACCAGCAGAAATTTAAATGTACACCACTTCAGTAAAAAAAAAAAAAATCCTCATTTTTCATTAAGTTCTGTGTATTGCCATTACTAATAATTAACAGTACAAATTACAGGATCAGAGATGGGTCTTCTGATGTAAAAGAAAAGGGAAAAGTGTTAGGAAAAGGAAGGGAACTGATTCACCCAGTGAGAACACCCAGAGTCTGTTACTGGCTCTATTGCAAGATTTTAATTAGCATTGAAATGCATTATATTTAGCCTTACATTTAATCTAGGGCATCTATAGCACAAATCAGTCACCTCATCATAGCAATTGTTTAAAAAACAGTCAGAGTATGAAATTGTGACTTAGTTTGGGCATTCAGGTCCCCAAAGCAATACAGTTCTAAATCTTCTTTAAATGGCCAAAAGCATAAGAGAAACAGGATTGTTAACTACAGACATATTTCAGGCTAGAAATATAGATATATTTTTAGATCAAGGGGTGGTGTCTGCCACTATAGAATGAAACTATTTGAGCACGTAATATCTTTTACCTGCCTGACCATCCCAAACGTACGATTTTTTTGCCCTTAGTGTTGTCTGCTGAGCCCAGTTATTTTTCTCTCTGGAGTTTGTGCCCAAAAAGAAGAAATAAAAAAGAAGAGACAAGACATTTCTCCTCTTTTCTTGGAACCTGAGAAGTGCAGAAACAGAAAAGGAGGGGCAGAGAAGAACATCAGTCAAGCACAGAAACAAAACCTACAAGAAATAGTGAGCACAGAAAGATGTCAGGACAGTTTGGCAAAGAAACAGGTCTATAGAGGATAAAAGGCCCCATGGGAAAATACAGATGTGTTGGCAAAGGGCACAGGAAAGAGGGCACAGTTAGGTACTGGGAGCTGGAGGGACAGATGCAAGTAATTGAGGAAGATGCAGTGGCAGAAGCAGAAATCCTACTGAAGGCTGAACTACTACACAACTGTAAAATAAACCAGGAGCCTCACCCTCTCATTACTCCTTTCTCATGAAACCAAAAGCACATTTCATCTTTCTTCAGTACCCTATTCTGATAGAGTTACTGCACTGGCTCAAACTGCACAGGTCTGCACTGCAAACCTTGGTACTGACTTCTTCCTAGAACTGTTTCCTTCACATGCAGAATTTCTTAACACTTCTAACTTCAGACGCTGTATCCAAGAGCACACAAGTCTAGAACATTTTTCAAGAGTCAACAGCTGGCTAATACAGGATAACGACATAATACTGCTTGGACAATTGTTACCATCTTCTTAATCCCACAGTTGCCTCTGCCCGCCCTGCACCACAGGCAGAGCCAGGCTACAGCTCCAAAGCGGGCCTGTGCACGTGCCCGAACTGCTGTCAGCACCACACTGACAGCACTGCCTCTGTAACAAGGTTTATTTGGTCCCAGCTTGTTATCCAGGCCCTGCATTAACCCACCACAAACAGATCTCTGAGCACTGAACCACCTCTAACTTCCTTTGACAATCCTTTAATCTTTAACAGCCCTTCATGTTTTCTGTGCATCAACTACACCTACAGACATCAAATAACCAATACCTACAAAGTGATCTGCAGAAGTGACAAGCACACATGCACTCACCTTATGATTTAAAAAAGTTTCCTAACATATCAAGTACTTCAAAAATAAAATTCACTGAGTTCTCAGTGTCAGACAAGTTTATAATATTAACCTCACATCTCATAGCCTCGTGTCTAAAATGTATCTACAGCTAATCACAGACATTTTTCTCTTTCATACACACAGTCTCCCGTAATAGATCCAATTTAAGGATGAATTCATTAATACTTGTCACAATACCACAATTGATGACAGTGCCATACACAAGTCTAGGCATACATTAACATGCCTGGGGTTTTTTATGGCAGAGCTAGAATAGCAAGTAGTTAATAATACATGTGACCACACACTGAAAGATGGAGAAAAAATACCTTTCACAGAAAGTGTTGAATAAGGCAGAAATTAGAAGAGGAAAAGAAAGGAAAGAATTAGAAAATGGAAAGAAAGGAATGATCACACCATGTACCAACACACCAAGTTTCATAACCCTGTTGAACTCTGAAATTTGTTAAGTTTTGTGCATTTCACATTGTAGTCTTAATAGCATTTCAAGAAGAGGAATATTAACTTGTTTTTAAGATGGCATGTAGCATCTAATAGTCTGCAAAACCACTACATAGCAAATCTACTATTTAGAAAATTGAAAATCTTATTGCATTAGTGTTACCTTGTATTTCACCTAAGTACTGGGAAAATACTTTCTTTGAGAAGTGGCACCATTTCAATATTTTTCATTACAACCATTACACCAGATGTGTTGTTTTCCCATTATTAATGCATACTGATAAATTTTAAAATAGAGGGAGAAAAATCTGTTTTAAAAGCACTGATGGCAATGAAATTACAACCCAAGAACAAGGCTGCAATTATAATGTACATATTTGAAGGTATGTAGTGAAGTATTATTAAGTACATGTCACTAAAACTAAAATCTTGGGCAAAACCATAATTTGATGACTACCCTCAATACTCTTCTTAACATTAGCTCCTCCAAAATATTTAAGTACTAGATACTATTGTCCAGAGACTTATTCTGCCAGAAGAGAGGAAGCAATGAATACCCACACCATAACAAGTTCATAAAATGTCTCTGTACTGACAGAAAACCTATTTCCAGTATCCCACAAATAACTCTAGTTATGAAATCATTTATTATTTCAGCTGCAAGCAGGGAGCATACTAAGATGCATTTATAATAGAATGGGAAGAGGCATACAGTGAGTAGTATTTCAGTGCAATTAAATATAATTTCAATAATAAATTATGTACCATTGTAAACCCAGTGCTTTATATAAATATCACTGATCACAGTAAGCTAGAGTGCATTTGTGTTTTATTTATATTACAGCAAGGGATATATAATGATTCTAGGATCTCTGTTGAAGTCAAGGGTAAAATCAAGCAATCCATGTGAACAGCAGCTCTTTCTGTTTTACCTATTAGAACTCAGGCTCTGCTATTTTTGGTTTGCAAGACACTGTTCGAGACTAGAGCATATGTTACTTGCTTTCTTCTAAGCTGTAATATTTTAGCCCAGATGTGTTTGAGTATGCACACAGCAAAGATTATGAAAGGATTTGCTGCAATTGCCCCTAATTTTTATAAGTGTATGAATAGCAGGCTTAAGTACTCAAAAAACTCCAAAAAGAGTTTTCCAGAACTCAGTGAAGATGTTAAATCAGTGGCTGGGGAGCAGGTGCCATCAAAGACAGATGCCGTTTCCATGTCTTCAAACACTTCAGCCCTGGAGAAGAGCTTGAGTGAAGACATCCAGCAGAGGTGAGTCAGAGGAAGCTCACATTAGAGGTGGAAGGCGCTATGGCAGAGAAGAGGCAGCTGTCAGGCTCCTGAACCTACAAACTGTTACTCCACAGAGCAATTTTGTGAACCATGAGGAAGCACTGGAAGAAGAAATTTGGACACTGTTGCCCAGCGTAGGTAGCTGCTCTTGTAACCTGGGTCATGGAGATTTTGAAACTGAGATACTATTTTTTGTCAATGAGTTACTGCCTAAAGGTTTAAAGCTCTGAATGAAATTACCTGACATGAGAGAACTCTTGGGAAATCCAGCACTACTGATAGCACTTAGACTCACATCTGCAACAGTTTGTAACAGTTTGAGTTTTGAAAGGGAACCTTTGAGGATTGACTAAATGCTAAGGAAAATGGATAGACTAAAAAGTTGATAGAGCAAAGAAGCATTAAATTATTCAACAGCTACATCCTACATACTTCTACAGCGCAGTATAATCCTGATTTAGCTGTGTTCCCATGAGTTGCCTCTGAATATATTCTGAAGTTTATAAATATGCTATGAAATACAATATTTTCAAGAAGTTAAGAATTAGAAGCTGGCAGCAATTGTGTGTCCTGGGTCAACAGTCTCCTTAGAGATCAATGAAGTCCCAGTCTAGACTCTCACCCCCTCAGCCCTCCTGGCTCAGTGTAAGTTGGACAAAAATGCCTTCAAAGTGAGTATTTTTTTTTTTCTAATTAACCATTCATAGGAAAATGCAGGAGTATTTAGGGTCTTAGACTTGGTAGCCTGAAAGTTTCTTCTTATAAGCTCTAGATAAAAAAGAGCATTTGAGGCTACAGGTGCAGACATAGCTTTAACTGAGGTTTATTTAATGCCCAAAGCAGTGAGATAACTCATCCATCAGCAGAGCTAAGAGGTGTGGGCAAGAACATATGCTCCATCATCTCAAATAGATGATCAAGTTGCCTTTTCATTTCCCACCACGCTACCAGCAGTCATGTTTTCTCAGGCAGAGTGTGGCTGAAAGCTCTCAAGGAAGCAATTTTATCCACTCTTCCCTGAAAGGGCCAGTGCCTTAAAGGCACAATTAAGTCCTAAATACATAATAGTTAGTGACATTTAGCAAAGCATGTCATCCCTGGCAAACTGCCATTGTAGAAGAAGCAGCAAACAAATCTATTTGCATTGTTTTCAGTTGGTTTGTAATTTTTTTGTAACTGTATTGTCAGCAAGTGCAGAAGAAAGTATTAGATGAAATAAGCTGGTTAACAGACTGAACTAACTATATTGATGCAGTGAAAAGAACTAATACGCTTTGTAGGAGGCAGTATTTGGTGACAAAAATAATCTCTTTAAAGCCACACAAAATGCTTTATTTCTGCTACCAACACTGTATAGCTTGCACTGCTTGCAAGTGTAAAGTTTGACAAATAAAATGATCACTAGGAATTCAGAGCACCACCAATGTCCTGCTCGGTTTTGGATTAAACAGACCTTCCCTCAGCCCTGCCCAGCCCCAGACATGCACATTTGCACTAAAGAATCAATGTTTCACCTCTTAAAATGTCAGCAGAAGGGCATTACTGGGCAAGAATGGTCAAAAAAAACCATGAACACCTTGGTCTGCAGTCTCCTTGCTCCCAAGTTACTCCACAGCAATTGACAGGAATACTTGGTCATAAGGAAGAGGGGAAAAAACTAATCTCAGAAAATAGAATATTGAAAGCAGGATGTGTCAGAACTTTTTTATTTGAATGCCTCAAACTCACGGCCAGAAAAGGAGAGCATGGAAACTGTCAAAAAGACATCATATTAAACCAGGAAATTCTGTTCAGGTGCTCCCCATTAGAGATTACATGAATAATCAGGCTTCTTCCCTGGTCCCCCTTACCCCAATCTCAATTTTCAAATTAAATCTAAGAGAAATTAATGAAAACATTTCCAGCTGGTCACCCTAGGTCATACCTAACCCACTAAGTCAGTCCTCCTATACCCAAGAGCCTTCCCAGTGAAGAAAAATTACTTGTGTGTCCTGTCAAAGCAGGTAAATCCCAGCAGCTACCTGCAGTGGTTTCAAAATTACTGCCTGAGCCTCAGTCGTGCCCTCTGCTTGAATTGCTGGAGAACACAGCTTTCAGTAAAGATGCTGGATTTGGCAATGGATACCCTACAGCATGGGCTATACTGCTGTCTGACAACTTCACTAAGACACCAACAACCTTCAGTAAAGGTGGCGAGCAACAGCAAAATTGACAATGCGAGATTCAGAGCTGCTCTATTAATGGAAGAGTCTTCTGTATTTAGTAAGGAGAACATCTTGTTACTAAGAGTTTGCTAAGCATTTAAAGTAATATATTTTGGAAGGATAGAAAAACAGTATTTCATGTCAATGACAGCATGATCCAGCCTTACTAAGACACTCTCTACTTTATCAAGTTTAGATAAACTGATTCTATCCAGATGTAAAGTTGTTTTTAATCTTTAAAACTAATTATTAAAAGGACATTCACCATCAAGCCATAGTCATACCTCTGCCAGAAACTGCTCACCACATTATATAAGGACAATCTCTTAGCTCCAGAGACCGCGTTAGAGAGGCCAAGCATATGAACACTACAACTTTGCAACTATATTTGTTATGCAATTAGATTTTGTTCATTCTTTTCCCTTTTAGCACAGGATTATTTAGAGTCTTGAAAATTACACAAAAGGTTTCATCCACAAGAATTATTATCTTCTATTTATCTGGTTTTAAAGTCTGATTTTCACTTTTATTTATTAAAAGAAAAGACAGCAGTAACTGTTAAATGCAAATCTAGTTCAACTACCCTGTTTCTTACAGAATCTTAGTGTGATACTCAGGGACAGTTTCATGTCTTGCTAGACTGTGTGTTACTAACATGACAAGCTCACATTTCAGTGCAGTACTAATGCACCTGTGAGCATCATGAAGCATGAAAATCATTATTTCATTACTTGAGTGCAGTTCACATCTTGAACATCTGGAAATGCCTGAAAAACCTCAAGGGCTGTGGACCACAAGATGCACAAAAAAGCATGATTTACAAGTAGAACAAAACACTATTTAAAAATACCAGCTTAGTAAATGACATCTTAATACTATTTAACAGACTTTTGCAACTACTAGCTATACATCTTCAAAGCAAGTTTGCTTTTAGATAAGATTGAAACTACAGCAAAAATATGAAGAGTAAAGACAGAGTAAGGGTTGTCACTTGTGCAAAATGAGCAGTGTTTTCTGTTTTGCAGATACAACAGGCTACTGGAATTAAAAGTTATAAAGTCACAGGAAAATAACTTTGTGCCTAAGATAGATATTTAATTTCTTGCACTAAATACTAACACAAAGCAGAAAACAATTTTGAAATAAAGCACTTGCATAGGGCATATAAATGAATGGAAAACTGATGCTGGAAGATGTTTTAAGCAGCAGGCTTGACCCTTATTTTAAAAGGCATTGGATAAAAAGTATGTATCTTTTTGCAATTTCAGTGATCAGGTACCTAACCTGTTCCAGGTTTGAGGTGCAAAGCCCCTGTTGGGTGGCCTTGTAGCCTGCTCTCCAACACAGCATGTGGAAAAAAGACATCTGTCCCCTTCTGGCAAAGATCAAACAGAGAAAGCTTCAAATTTCATTTACGATGTTCATAATTTTTCTCCTGTGCTTAGCAATCTCAAGCCACAAGAAATGTTGTTTTACTATACACAGAGGAGACACATGAGCCTTGATCCTCTGAGCTCCAGCTGCAAGACAAGCAAGCAGAAAACCCATGGAATCCTAGTCAATTCCATCCAACAGTGACAGGTCTTTTCTAATCCTTCAATGCTGCATGTAGTGCTCCAAGGCATTGCAGGAAGGCTCCTGACTGTCAACAGCTACTGAAAGGGAAGGAACAGCTCATAATTAAGAGCTGGGAAATACTGGGACATGAAAGACAGTCCTCCTTCAGCTACAGGGCCAAAGTCCAGGTAATGGGTAACTCCAGCAATGCTCCTCCACGCCCCTGCAGCTGGGAGCGCAGCACTCCCCTTTTCACCCCATGCAGCTGTCACCACGGGTGCTACAAGATGATGTGGCAGCACAGGGAGTGTTTCTTGAGACAAAAGCAGCTCTCACACCCGTCTCAGCAAGTGGTACATACACAATTAAATTTACGACTGACTCATTGAATGTGCCCCACAAAAGTTGGTGCTTGGCCAAACAGGCCTCTGCACCCCAGAGGCAGCTTTCCCATTCAGTTTTCCATGTGGCTGTGAGGGAGAGAGGGATGCAGACACAGCTCAGAACAGACCCAATCAGATAAGGTTAATTCACAATCTGCTGCCGATATATTTACTTTAAAGTTTTGCAGGGAAGGGTTGGGGAATTTGCTCTCTCTTTCTCCCTCTGCGTTCTGAGATTCTGGAGCCCCACAACTCCTCACTACAGAGAGACCCCTGAAATAAAATCGCTTCAGTGAACCACCTGCTTTATACTGTGTTTAGATGGCAATTTCTCTGGGGACAGCACCTGTCTCTTATTCCATATTTCTGTATTGGCAGCACAACAGCCCTCACACTTGCTAGTAATGAGTCATTGCTATTTTAACAGAGTAGAGAAAATATTACCAATAAAATTATGCCACAGACATCAATGAAAAAAAAAAAAAAGTTAGGCTTCTATTCTCACTGGTAAAAAACCAAACCAAAACCAAGGCAGGAATTCCTGCTTTTCACATACAACTCCCAAACCCAGGGGCAATTACTGCAATTATTTCATGGATTACCCTTTGTGCTATCAAGGGTAGAGGAAGTGCTGCTAAATTGCTTATCAGAATTAGTGCATGCAACTGAATTAGACACAGTGAATGCTGTAGCTGTGTCTGATTCTTGTTTAATAGCTTTGGATGATACCATTTGGCATTGATTTCTCTCTCATTTTATTTTGTCACACTTGGCATTTACTTCTATGGTACTCAACTACACAGTTCAATACAATTGAAGTTACTGTGATGCTGAAAACATTGCTTTAACATCTTAATGGTTCAGGATAAATTTGCATTTTTTCTTCCATCTTTGATCACAGCACTGCACAATATCTCTGCAGTATTTATTGTTGCCAGTGACGCAAAGTGCTGGAATTATTAAACCTTGTTTTAACCTCATGCTTTTGTACCTTGAAGTACTTTCCTCCTTCCTGATGCAATCTGGAACTCAAAAGGTCAGCTATGCTTATTACATTGCAAAACTTCTGGTATTTCCTACCTTTGAAGGTGTAGGTTAAAACAAAACAAAAACCTAAACCACAATGACAGTTCAAATACAGAACTTTTAATTTATTTTCCCCAAGCTCACACAGCTTGCAGGAATGAAAGAAGCACAGTCAACACCATTAAAATAAACAGTTCAAAATCTTTAAAAACAAGATGTAGGAAGGCCAGTTTGCAGGTGCCACAAACAAAGTAAAGTCTTCCACGGTATTTTACTAACACAATTCTTCCTTTGCACATAGGCTCTAATCTTCAACTGACATCCAGCCACGGTGTATGTGTAGAAGCAATAATGGAATTTGTCTGCCATTCATTTGGGTCTGAGCAGCATTATGTACTTGCATTACAATTTAACAATATTTGTATTTTAGGTACAAAAGAAACAAAGCAAGGAATTGAATCTTTAGAATACTGAGCATGTAACAAGCATTAAGACGATGGTATTTAAACAATTTTCATCATCTTCTCCCTCCCTAAATCAATAACTCAGTTATGGAATCGCCTCTACTTTTTCAGGGCTCACACTCCACTTTTAGTTTGAGCATTAATAAAAGACCAGGCCTCCAGGGAAAACCAAAACTCCAATGTAAGTTTTGCTCTGAGTTTAGTGACAGTTTAGTGGAAACTGTCCTGTAAAAACACAATTTATAGCTTGTCACATTCAAAACAGTTTTCTCTCCTCCTCATATCTGAGTAGACACCCATGCCCAGGCAGCTCCAGGACCACACAAAACTGCAAATTCCCCGAGCTGCCCTATACCCTCACAGTGCTCCTGCACCTGATGGAACAACCAGGGTCAAGTCAGTTGAGAGATGTGCATGAGAAGGAAGTTTATAACTCATTCCTTTAATAATGGCTTTGCCAGCTCACCCAAGCCTCCTGCCTCATTCCATAGGATAAAGGTGTTCTATCTGCCTGTGACTGTTTTGAAGCCAAGAGACTTGAGTCAAAAATATCCCAGAAGGGCACAATATTGCTGGATCAGAGGATCATCAGCAAGATAAGCTTCTGAGAGGGAAAGTCAGCCCTGTTAGCTGCACACAAAGCAAATGTATTTTAATAAAGAATGCATTTGGGCCAAGCACCAACAGACAGAAAGGCAATCCTCTGAGTCCCAGTAAATTAATCTAATTCATTTTTAAATCCCATTGCTCATAGCCAACCCAAAAAAAACCCTTGGCTCATTTCAAAGTTTTAGAGCATATCTTTCTAATTTTCAGTATGTCTTAAGCACACATTTATATCAAACCTACATTCTTGGGGTTCCTCCCAATTCAATGTCAAGACTGATTAATGTTCATTGCCACCTAATCTGTTGTATTCATTTCTAGATACTGTATACATAAATCAATGGCTGTTAGCTTGCATAACTCCCTTTTCCATTTTTCTCTATTCCATTACACCTGCTGCTTCTCAAGAGTGATTACTTAATTGTGAAGCAAAAGATGATTATTTAATACTTTAGCTAGAAGGAACAGAGTTACTTGGTCATGGATTAAGGACTCTGGGTTTTACAGTTTGCGTTTGAATTCATGTTAAACATGTTTTGTCACCTTCTGTAGTAAGGTCCTGAGCTACAGAATGAAGACAGATCACTCTGAGAATTTGCTAATGCCACTGGCATATTTTGATTCTTCCCTTGCCCCCTTCAGCGGCCTACTTAAGATTTTCATCTTTTGATGACTCTTCTGCATTTGTAGGATTTTACTTTTTTCCCAAAATACGTTTTAATGTATCAGTGTTATAATCCTCACATTTAAAGGATGGAGACGCAAATACTTAGGGAAATTGGAAGCCTCTCCACCTTATTTCTGTCATAATCAGTAATTTTCTGGTTTCTTCCATGTCCCTTTGAGTTATCACAATATGAACACTGGGAGTTTCTGCTAGAGGAGGATCTTTAAAGTTAATTAATTCCTTTTCCACCCACTGAACCAAGGAGAAAGCAGGAACATCTGACAAGTTAATAGTTTGAAAAATAATACAATCTCTAGAAGCACCTATTGCCATCCTACTTACAAATTCATACTCCCCAAATATTATCTGAAGCCCTTCACTGAGGATTTAAACACAGCTGGAAGAAAACCAAATTTTGCCACATATTTTCTTCTTTTTCCTTATTTAAATATAGCAATAACCAATTCAGCTCAGAATTCAACCATCCAGTGGCTAGCTTTTCATCATATGCATTTGCAAGCTGCTGCAGATTGTCAGTCCACACCTCTGGCGCACTCAGCTGTCCCTGAGTGCTTTGTGTGTGGTGAAGGATTTCAATGCTGCCGTTAAACTTTTCCTTAAAGCAAGCTCAAGTTTTTGTACTTAGGGTGAAGTCTCTAATGCAACTGCTTCACTAAGTAAATGAGCTATTACCTTGAGGAAAACAAAACTACAAGACTGACCAGAAATGGAATTTGTGCTTTGACTTACACTCATGCATTGTTTCCTTTAGTGGCTCATATAAATATCTACCTGAGGAACTGGTAAACTATAAAATACCACCTCACCCGACACTGTCAGTTTTCAGAAACAGACTCCCAATTTGAGTTTTTCTGACCTAATAGGTTGTAGGCTGCTGGTTTAAAGCCTTACTGTTAGGAGCTTGAAAAGAAATTTGTCCATGATAAAACACTAGTTTTGAGTGCAAAATTTTCTATCCCAAGTGTCTTTGCAAGCTACCCAGTTGTCTGTGCTATTTCAGAGCCTGTTGTGCTTTTTATCACTAGCTATTCAGTTACACCAACATGAGCACCCAAGGGCATGCAAGCGAGTGTGCACAGGATGTATCAGCAGGGTGGCACAGGCACACACATCTGGGTCACTTAACCTGCAACTAGCATGGCATTGGAGGTTCATGTCTTCAGTAAAAACAGTGCAACTCTATGCTTTCCAGTGCTTGGAAAACTTAATTATTCCTTGAAGACCCTAGCACCCATGCAACACTACTGTCTTCCATTGCTGTTGCTTTTTTGTACCCATCTACTCACTGGCTTCTCATCCTCCCCTCTCACCCTAGCACATCTTGAGATCCAAGTCATAGTTCCTCAGGCCCTTACCAGATGGCATTTCATACTCTGCTGTGAACAATGTCTAGAGCTTGGCCATGGCTGACAGACCCATGCTCAAATCACTATTCATTTTTCCAAACAATAAAAACCATCCTGGTTGTCTTTTCCTCACACCATCTTAGGAGTAAAGTGGGCTATATTCCAGTACTAAGTTTTACACCCATGGGAATACACCAAGGAAAACAAAATTTTTAAGCCGAAGAGTTTTCAGTCCAAAAGTCATTTTTCAGAAGTGCTGAGAACAGACTGGAAAGAAATCATCTGGTATGTTAAGTTAAACACCAGTTACCAACAAAACAATTACTGTTTCTTGGAGAAAAAAGTTATGTATGTTCATAATTGTCCATCCAGATGACAGGTCCTGTTTAGCTTTCAAGTTTCCATACAATTAAGCTATTTTTAAATTACAAGCCACTGATCATGACTTGATTATCCATTACTGCGTAAGTGAATTAGGAAAACAACACTCAGCATTTAATAAAACATAAAATAGATTAGCAATTAAATGCACAATTGTTCTATTGACTTGTTTTTAACAAGCTTTCTTCAAGACTTTAAAAAAATATACGTATTAACACCACTGTTACAGTGTTCATTTTATCTTTTAAAAACAGGATGATTCATTATTTCGTTATATTGAAGGAACGTGAAATTTATCATTAACACATAAAAGTAACAGTCAAATGGATTGAATGCACAACTTTATGTATTAGAGGGAATATATCTACCTGATATTGTTGTATATAATTCTTTCAGATTTGAACACCTGGTTAGTGTAATGGGCAGTACTCTTCCAGGTTCTGAGTATTCGAACAAGCACAAAGTTCCTTAAAAATATTTTTAATCCCTGTCTTATACTCAAAGATATTAAGCGCCATGTAATTTTTTTTTTAATTTAAAAAGGAGGGGGGAATGAGCAGCCGTGATCTTCTACATATTGGTTCACTTAGTTGCCTAATTTTGTCTATAAAACAGTGCTTTAAACATAAAGATATCAGTTCACCACAAAAGCATGCACTGAATAAACCCCTCTGTCACTGCTTAATTGCTTGATCAAACTTGATAAATATTGGAGGGCAAATCAATAATCATGTGAAATAAATTGCACAGGGGCAGTGAAGAAAATCGTGTTATAAACCTTGGTTCCAGCGGAAGCAGGAGGAGAACTTACCGCACGATCAGGTTCTTAGCCCATTATCTCTGTTCCCACTACACAAGAGCAGATGTCAATAGCAGGTTTGGATAAGCCACAGCAGGGACATGAGCAGAACGACAGTGCAATGTCTGTCTCAAGTAAATACAAACAAGGGAAAGTGAAAACATCTGGGGAAGAAGTCTTTGTTCCACACGATCAGCAGAAAGTCTCTGCAAGGGGAGGAAAGGGGCAGCAGATGCAAGGGAGAAGAAACTGCAGAGTATAGAGCAAGCTACAGTGCTTAGAACAACAGCCTGGTGAATTGGGGCAGCTGATTAGCCATCCCTCAGACAAAGCTCCCTCTTTCCCCTGTGCAGTCACAAGCACACACACATTTAGCAGACCAGCCTTGCTGAGGAGCTGCCAGCACCCTTCCCAGGTCCTGGGAGCTGATGGTGGGTGCAGCTCTCCTGCTGTGGCTTATCCTGCTGGGCAGAAGGAGAAAAAGACAATGCTGGGTCCCCTTCATAGGGGCCTTTATGCCTGCTCCAAGCCAAGTTCCTCCTTCAGGTTTCTGTCCTACAGGCATATGGGTGGAAATTACTTACAGAGGGCATGTTACACCATACTTAGGAGCTCTTAGCTCTGTTTAGCTGTTGATGTCAAGAACACGTCAAACAACAGCTCACACATCAGACAGCACCATATGATCAGAGAGCTTCTAACCTGGTAACACAAACTGCCCTTAGCACACTCAACTTTACGGTGAAAGTAAAAGCTTCTTCTACATTTTTGTTGTTTGTTGCTTAAGTAACAGATACATATGATGTTCTTTTGCTAAGATGCATGCTGCAATATTTGAGCAGGAGTGATATTATTCATATTTGTGTCACCAAGGTCTGAGATGACCCTTTTTTCCGCACAAACACACCTGCCAGTGGCAAAGTAACAATGCCACTGAAATCACCTCCACCACCTCTGGCTTTCACTCCAACATAGTAATAGAAATGAAGTCTTTAGTTCTTGTGACCAAGCTAAATTCAACCACACACACTTGCTCCTTTTTCCTCTAGTAACCGCATATGTGATTGTATCTCAGATCCTTCCTCAACACATTTTAGTTGCCCCTCCTCTCAGCTTCCAGCTGATACTGGGCAGACACGAGTGACTTCTCCAGATTCTCTGACATGATGGGATCCTGCTTCCCACTGCAACAGTGACACTCAGTTAAAAGCATTTGCTAGAGATGGGGAAAGGATGTTCCATGGCAGTGTAAAGTATTTCACTACGGTCACACAACTTCTCTCAGGCTACATTTAGCACACAAGTGCAGCTCAATATTGCTGAAGACCAAGTATCAGAGAATATGTTGTCCCTAGGCTGAGAGGATGTATAACCTCCTTTAGTAAAGCATCTTGTAGTGCTACAAAACAGACTGCTGAGCAATTCCCACTTGCCAAGAGTGACACAAAAAAAAGAGATGAAAACCAAGGTAACTGGTCCAGGCATTATGCATTGTAGTTTATTGAAGCAATTAGACAATGTGCACATGTTTGGAAGTAAATAGATTATTTAGGAAGGAGTAAAATATGAAGCCATTTATAAATAAAATAAAAAATAAAAAAACCCAAGTGTGAATAAGCCTGACAATTGCTTCTGTTCAACCAATAAGAAAAAAAAGAAAGTAAGCGTCAAAGAACATTAATTTGAAAAATATCAAAGAAAAAGATGTTTAAGATGGTAGAAATAGCTACACAGGGATCCACACAATTAAATATTGCCACTGGACCATTGCTGAAACCTAGAGTCCTCCTATTCTATACAGCTCCTAGAATTATTACAAAAACAAATTAGAAAGCCTATCTCCATGGAATAAGATGTCCATAATATCCAACTGTTCCATAAATAGGATAATTTATTTATCATTATTTTGGTCTAATTGTGAACAAGCAGGTTTAACAAGTATGCCTTGCTGGACAAACCTAAATGCCATTTCAGCACACTGTTAATGTGTCTCACAACGCCTAACAGAAAAATTAATTTCCTTTTAATATGAAGTGATCCCATTGTATTTTATGAAGACTGAAAAGAGGTGATTCAGTCAAGAGTAAAAAGTAATCTTCCTTTCCTCTATTGTACTTTTTACTTTTCTCCCATGATATATGAGGGAATAAACACCTTTTAAAGAGTAGTTGTTTAAGACTGATCTTATCTTTTACCTCAGGTCACAGCACAAGAGGATACATTGTCTTTTTCTTTTAGCTGCAAAGTATTTCTTGCTAAAAGAACATGGTCACTCCCGTTCCTAGGAGAAATTATTATCAAAGAAATAACACTATAATAGAGTGTGAACATGCAGGCTGGGGCTATCAACATTTCTCCTTGCTCTTAAACTTGTCTTTGTTAATAATACATTCTCTAAATTGATTCATAATAATGACAATGACAGTCTCCCCCACAAGGTAAGAATCCAGATAGTTGTTTTTCTTCCTTTTATTCCGTCAGTGAAAAAGAAACCCTTGTTTTTTCCACTGGGCTACTTGCTAATTATGAACAATTAGTCATTAGTCTGAGACTTTATACTATGGGATTTTAAAGTATTACAATTAGGAAAAACTGAGCATAACATCTAATTGTTTGGATATATTTTTCTGCACTTGCCAGTGTGTTGTAGTAGTTTCATTTCAAATTGGATGCAATTCAAAGAGACAGGAGCAGCAGCAACTAATGCCAGGCTCAGGTCAGGTCCAATTTCTTTTTAAAAATGTTGGGTAATCATATTTTACTCCAAACCAAAAATATGTTTAAGCTGGAACAGGACCAGAAGAACAGTCTGGGAGAGCTGTTTCACAGTTTAAGAACCCTATTCATCAATAACTGATGAAGAAACAACTAAAAAGGGGATTTTTATCACCACACAATGGAATCAGAAGCGAGCACAAAGAACACTCATTAAAATAAGTTTACATTATGTTGACATTAACCAACATGGTGTATTTAGTATGCCCTTAAAAATACGAGGCTCAGATTCTTGACATGAAATTCAGAAGGTCTAGAAGTTGAGATCAGATAAGCCAAACCTGCTACAAGTCATTCAACAACAGGTTTTTTTAGAATGCAACAGGAGCTGCAGTTTTTTCTTCCAGTGGCTCAGCAGCTTGAAATGGGCTGAGAAGGGCACCAAAACCCTATGCACGAGATGAGCATTCCCAGTGCTCTTCTATTGCACCCACCTAGGATCAGGAAACAAAGTAAGCCAAGTGTGCAGTATTTCAGCACTCACACCACAATCCTATTTTAGGAGGTTCAGCTCCCTGGTCAAAACCTTGTCAGAGAAGCCCATTAAATTATATAAAAGAACCTACAAATAAGCTGTAACATGAATTCAGTTCACCAGATGGTGATATTAAGGTATTGCAAGAGGCACTAGACAGTGTTTGAGCAATGTTTATTATCTGCCCCAATATGTTTCTTTAATAGTGCTGGATGTATGAGGAACAAAAAGTGCTCCATCTCTTGCTCACTTAGTGAAAATCATTTCCCAAAATCTGCTGCATATAACAGGAATCATCAGCTTTTAAAGCAACCTGCCATATGGCACTCCCAAATTAGAGGTTAAGTGGAACAAAATCCCATGAAGCCTAGGCTCAGGGAGAGAAGATGTTTCCAATCATGTTTTCAGAGCCGTTTGTCTCTGACCAGACACAGTGGCTCAGGTGGAACTCCTGTGCAGGCCTCTCTGTGCTCCTTTCAGTCCCTCATAACCCACCCTCGGGACACACATGCTTGACTGCTCAGCACTCTGCAGACAAATACTCTTTCTTACACATTAACTGGGTGTCTTGTCCTTTCTATTGTTTTTCTACCCAATTTACACAGAACTGTACTTTGCATTTTACATAATACACTACCTAGGTATGGAATGAAGGGTCTGTTTAAAAGTTAAATGACAAATGCCACTTCTTCGCTACTCTGTAACAGCATTTTACTCCCCATAAGTTTATAAATGGAGTTATGGACAGAAGACAGAATGGGACTTTGTTCTGTGAAAAAACCCCAATGTTCCTGAGATTGAAGATGAACAAAAATTATATTTGAGAAGATACTGAGATCTGGGAAGACCTATCTGCTTCCAAAGTTCCTATTAAACTAGGATTAGTCTCTCTCTATGCCTGTTCATAATACAATAACAACCTAGTTTCTTTCCTCAAAAAACCCAACAGAAAACCCAAAAATACACAACCAACAACCAGTGAGAAGAGCCACCTAAATACCACATACAGTGATGAAGACATCTTTCAAAAGTTTGTGAAAGTTTCAATTACTGTGAGCACAGCACAAAAAAGAGCATGAATTTCATGGCACAAGTCTCAATGATATCTGGATCCACCACACTGCTAGTCACCAAATCCCAGAGGAGAGGACTTTCTCTCAAGTCTAGGTCTTAACTGCTGAACAACACAAGGCAGCAAACTCAGCAGCATCAGCACAATGTGTACTACCAATAAAACACCAATAAGAGGAGATGCATTTCTTGGTGTGAACTGGGGGAAAAAGGTAACCCAAACAGCAAAAAAACAAACAAAAAAACCCACCCACAAAAACAAACAAACAAAAACAAAACCATAACAAAAGCAAGAAACAGTTAACTGGGGAGGGCAGTCAGACAAAAGAGCAAATATTATGGTATCATTTCTATTTCATATCATATAAACATATAACTGTTCAGCAATTACTCTGCAATCTCCAGACAAAGGAAGGCTTTTTGTTTTCTTGAAGAAACATGGGTAATTATGCCTAGTTGCCTGAGACACTGCTGTAGCCTGTAATGATTAGGCTTTATAATAATGAATCATCACACAAGATAGCACTAACCAGCCCCAATACCAAACTTAGAAGCTATTATTCATGCAGTTCTTATGCTTATTACTGTATCAATAGATTGCCTACATAGTTTCCATACCATCATTAAAAGCCTGTTTGTGTACATACATATTTATGCAGTCATCCCACCAGGTCTTCTGACTGGATCTGGTTCACAATTAACTTTTTTAAGGTTACCACTTCTTCGTCAGGAGAGAATACAGGCCAGGACTATTAAAAATATAGGTCTTTACCCTTTGAAAGCCCAAGATCTGAAAGAAGCAGACAGACCTGAAGGCATTTTTCAGAGGACTAAGAGCTGGATTAGGCTCCAGTCTAGAAAGTACAAAGGCCGCATATGTTATATAAGATTTCTCTCATTACAGAAGACACCATGAATCTTGAAGTAGTACAGATCACTACAGAGAATCAAAGGAATAGGGAGAAGAAATTCCCCTTAATGTACTTGTACTCTGAAGAATGACTTTGTTTAAAGAGCAAAGCCACATTCCATTGTCTCCAAATCTCAATGACAGTCAAAATTGCTCCAGGAAGAGGAAAGCAGTTCTATTTGCCTCTCTTTCAAACTCCCCAAGAAACTTGAAATTCAAGCTGCTAGTTCTGACGTTAAAAAAAATCCATAAATGTGGATTAAAAGCATGTGAAGTCATACCACATTTACACACCTTTTAATTCTGTGGTCTTGGGAACCACATAGAACATTGAACAGGCAAAGATCTGAAGATGATGAAGAGCAGCTGGCTTTTGTTCAAACCCAGTCACCACTTTCACTATTGACACCAGGGCCACAAGACCCAGTATATGCTTATTCATTCCTGGGTCAGATTTGCAGGGCTGACAGGTGTATGTAACATACTATTGTTTAAAATTATGTGAGAGACTGCAAAGCCACCACTATCCAGTGTTCAGAAACTTTGGGTTAACACAATGCTACTTCTAGTCGTCACTTTAAAACACAAACCTCACAGTTTAAGGCTTCATTTATTCTTACTTCTGAGCTCAGTGAATTTTGGCATGGCCGGCTGTAAACACTTACTAATGTTTCTACATAATAGAAAGATAGTAGATAACACTAAACATAAAAAGTGTTGGTGCTTCCAGTTTTACATTAACCTCTTGAATAGCACTTTCTTAAACTGGGCATGCTGCATAATCCACTACCTTTGATCTAGACATAACAACCACTTTAAAAGGAAGGATTCTGTTTTATGTTTTATGACGTGCAAGGCTGATTATATTCAGCTATGAATTGTTAGGTGTCTGTCCTCAGTTATGTGCTCAAACATTTAAACACTAAGATTTCTGAACTCTTCCATAAGTTGTTCATGTTAATAAAATCCAGATGAAAGCCCCAGCTTTCCCTATCACATTGAATGATTACACAGTGTCTGAGCTTGTATGAACTAATAAGACATATATTTCTGAAATACTAACCATTATTCCATCATGTTCTGAGATTTTAAGGGTATTTCAGTCTCCCCATTTAACTCACATGCTTTGCACTAACTGCAAAAGAAAACCTTCAGTTTTTAAGGATGACTGCACAAGTCATTTTTACACCGTCCAGCTCATTGTCACAGCTCAAAGAGTTTGTCACAGTTTGGACAGGCTGTGTGCCTGCTCAGTCTGAGCCAGCACTGCCTGCAGATGACAGCAGTGGCCAGCAAGTTACAGCAGTGTCCTGGGGGATCCTGTCACCTACAGCAATTCACAGGAGGGAGACCTGGACAGGTTTGCTTCACAGTGCTTCTTTCCCACCGGGAATTAAACTTGCCCAGAACAGACAAAATTTTTCTCCTGATTTATTGTCACAGTGGCATCACAGTGCTTTACCCAACATCACCTTCATGTGTTTTAATCCAACCCACCACTCTGAACAGTGAGTGGTTACAGGAGTGACACACTTTGGGACAGGTATCTCCTTAAATCATGAGCACATATTACTATAACACAGCAACACTCCTGCACTGTGCTGTGCTATTTAAGGTCCATGATTTGGTTCTTACATCATTTTGCATGTACATTGTAGCTCTGGGTTTTTTTCTTCATGGAATATAGAATCTACATTATTCTGTTTCTTGTTTTAGAACTTCTATTATTTTGTTCTCTCTTCACCTCTGATAAATATTTAAATTTCAGTTGTTGGATGTGTTATTGTGCAACAGTGCTAAATCTACACAATAATTAAATTCAAATATGTACGGTGGCTTAATGTATCACTGTCTGAGTCAGGCTTTTTGATAGGCTTACTTATCAAAGTAAGAAGTAGTTTGGATTCAGTCCAAGGTGAGAAGAGCAGTGGTTTAGGAAATGATCAAATATTAGCTGTCAGACAACAGAAGCAAAAGAACCACCCACAGCACTTTAGGCAACTCCTGGCATTCAGAGGAACAAGGTAGTCTGAAAATTTGAGTCAGGGGCTTATACACTAAAAAGCTGCCTCTTAAGTTCTGTTTACCCAGATGTACCTAGCTAATGATTTTTACTATTGAACACATGCTATCAAACTTGCATATCAAAGAAACAAAACATAATTTAAAATATTATAAGGTAACAAGTGTGAGACAAAATTCCAGGAAACACAATTAAGGATGTATGAGGGGACGTGATACTCAAAAGTAATTGTAGATCTTTTTTCAAAAAGACAACCAGATGGCTCAAGAAGAGTGCAGAAACAGGGGAATCTACTATTTACACTTTCTGACTGAATGTTTACAATAACTTTCCCAAAGAGGGCAATTAAGGTTAATCTTTTGCACAGCATCTATTTCTATTAGAAACACCATGGAAAACTGATGATTTTTTAATTTATAGGACACACATTTATAGACAAAGGTATTAATAGGTTAATTAAAAGTAGGGGAATTTTTTTTGCAGTAAGGCTAGATTCTTTGCTTATATTCTTTCAGTAGGATTCTTGTCCCTGTCAGTCCCCTTTGGAAAGCCTTGCCAAGGTTGTTTTGGATATGTTATATCTGCAATACTATACCTCATTATTGAGGCCTGTCAGCCACACTTCAGGAGCTGCTGTGCAGAGCTGCCAGGTTGACTCTTCAGCTTAACTTTACTTCAGAACTCTAGTTTAGGCAAATTTCTCAGAATATAGAGCAAAACCAGAAAATTTTTATACCTCTTGCAGGTGAAAAGTAAATCCTTCAGTAATCCTACTGAGCAAAACTCCTACTGAGCATAACCCTAACCATAAACTGAGCCAGAAATCGGGCATTGGGCTGTGGTGAGTTCTGAGCAGAA